>NC_069117.1:11156916-11219416 GCF_025612915.1 Magallana angulata
AATCAAACCATGCCCTCAGAATAGCAGCAATATACAAGTCAACAAATACAAAATAAATTATCAACAAAAAAATGTGACTGGAGGCAAAGTTCAATAAAAATCTCGATTCATAAATGAGCATAGATGAACACCGTATAGTTATTGGTCGCATCTTACTAAAATCAACGACAAAAACAGTAGTAGAGCACAAAATGGGGAGGAATGTTGTCAAACTGTCGTTTGTAGTACAGAGAGCCAGCCAGTGGGGACTCTTTAATACTATTTAAGTAGGTGGGCAGTTTCCAGGCTTCAAGTCCCACCAAACAAGAGAATCTAGAAGTCCCAGGTTGGTTTGTGGAACAGAATATTCAACTGAATGGTTCTGAGTGTGTTACAACAAGAAAAAAAATGTGCATATAAAGCAAAAAGAACTAAGTTTCAGATGCTTTCAGCACCATGGACAATTGCAAAATATAATGAGTCTTTCTCTATTAAAATTAAGTTAACCAAATAAATACAATATGCATGATCTTGCAGAAAATTTGAACCAAAAATCATTGTATGTTTGCATACGCAACAGCAGAGAAAGAATGATTAACCCATTCAATAAGAAACCCAATCTATTGGCAAGCAAATTATGATTTTTAATAACAAACCCAATGAGAATCAACCAAACATTGCTCATTGCCATGCTTTCCTGGGCCTAATCAATGAATGAAGACTTAACAACTAACTTTTACACAGGAAGGAAGACACTGTGGTAAGATTTTCAACACAACCTCCCAAAAAACAACAATTTTAACAGCATTTTGTAGAAAAATAATCCATGTTCATGAACACACTCAAGTACAACAATACTTTTAAAAAAAGAGAGAGAAAGTTGAGCACCACTAGCATGAAAGTGCCTAAAAATGACACAAGTCAAACAGTTAGCACCATGCTGTAACAATAAAGTTTATAACATTCCTTTTGCTACATGATGGGGGATATATGAATGAAAAATGAGAAGCTGATCTTTGTTCACTAACAAAATAACATTGCAATGTAAAAATTTTTGTTTGGGGCAGGGGGAATATAAAAATCTAACAACGTATGGCAAATTATCATGAGAAAAATGCAGATGTTGGGGCACCTTCATGCTAGTGGATGTTCAAGCTGAGAAGCACACTTTTTTCCAAACAAAACTTTGGGGGTATACATTTTTTTTTCAAAGTATTTTTATGGAATTTTTTGACAACAGACTGATATGAATTTTTCTGATTGATAACAATACAAAATAACCCAAAATACATGCATAATAGGAAAGCTGGCCAAGATAGATATATATGTTATTTGTTCATATTTAAAAAAGAAAAGGGTCAGAAAAGTCTACTTCATACAACACAGCTTTTTTAAACCTTTACACAGAGAGCTTACTTGACAGAAGTACACGTATTTAAAAAATGAAAAAGGCAGCCAAAAATTAAAAGTAGTACAAATGTTTCTGTATAAAAATACATCACTACAAAATGACTCATGCCCCCTCCCATCCATTGCACAAAAACTGAAGTTATTTAAAGCTATACAAATTCCAGTTCAAGAGCAATACAAACTATTAAAAAATTGTCCAAGTACATTTAACATTGATCAGTAAATAAAAACCAAACCCAAACCCTGCAGCCTCACAGTAGTGTTTCTACATCAAGCTACCTCTGCTCCTCTTTGTGCCTGCACTTTCTTACACCAAGTGTAATTCCGCAATTCAAAGGCTCTGGCTTTTCGTATGTTACAAACAGGATCAATTTTTTTTTAAACTAACAGTTAAATGTTCTTAAATAATCTTAAATTCATCGGACAAAAATATTCTGTAGATAGGGCTAAAGTTTTCAAGGCAAAATACATTATGATAAATGGATGTGATGACTGTTCCAACTTCTGGTTTGCATATTTTCCTACTTTTTTTTAAAGATGACACTGAATTGCAGTATATTTTGATCTTTGATTTTCTGAATATTGAGGTAGCACTCAAAAAAGATTATCCTATTGTACGGCAAAAAAGCACACTAATAAACACAGTGAAATTTTCTAACCTCTCGGTGTAATATCTTCAAAAAAATACCAACAACGAGAAAAATATTAATAACTTGGAAAAAAATGAAAAAGAACAACTAGTAAATTAAACGACTAAATAACACTTATATATATACCATAACACAATTCAAACTATTAAATAATAACTTACAAAAGCAGGCATTTCATTTACAAATTTGTGAAGAAGAGCCACAACAAAAACACGGCTATCACATATCAATTATGAACAAAAAAGGCTTTCGAATTTGTGTACAGAGTCTGAGGTTGTTTCATGGGGCTTTATGTTCATACAAGCCACTGTAACAGGCACAAGATTGATGAAAATACTGATTTTTGTATAAATTTAACAGTAATGGCATGCAAAATGATTAAAAACATGAAATGTGCCTGTGACACTGTTGATACAAGCTTGCAATACAGTAGGGTTGTTCCTGCCCCTTACGCTATCGAGTACTAATTCTTTACGTACATCTCATTTTTTTTTTTCAAATGTTGACTAGAAAATGAACATTTGAGTAATTAATACATAAAAATGGAATTTCATTCCAGTCATATCTAAAGCAACACTACCTTGTAAGTTGCTTTTGGACACTTTCATTTTCTTCACATTCAACCAGCAACTGCTTGGTTTTTACATGGGAATGCCAGGGATCTGTGCATACCTGTAGATGTAGAGACGATAGTCCTTGCTTGCTAGAACGACAGAACCATCATCCATCAGGGACACATCGAAACATTGTGCATGCTTCACCTTGCTTTCAAGGGCGTTGATGAGCTGGCCGTCTTGAGTGAAAATCGTGAGATTGAAGTTGTTGTGGTTGTCTGCCACCAGAATCTCTCCAGCGCTGTTGATGCCAACGCCAATCGGATAGTTGGTGATACCTTCTCCTCCAATCTGCCGCAAAAAGACTCCTTGGTAGTTAAAGACCTTGACACAGTGAGCTCGATTGTCGCTAATGAAGATTTCCTCCTTGTCGTTTACAACCACACCATTTGGAAATTCAAGATGCTTGGAGCAACCAAACTTGTGGATGACATTCCCAAACTGATCAAAAATGATGACTCGCATAACTTTGCATTCTACGATGACGATTCTCCCCTTGTTGTCGACGGTCACTCCTCTTGGATGCTGGAGAATGTTGGCACCAAATTTGCGAACGAACTGGCCATACTGGTTGTAGATTTGGATTTGGTGAGTTGGACTTCGCTCTGTGACAATGATGTCACCTGATGCTTTTACAACAGCAACTCTGTTTGGATAAAGCAGCTGACCATCTCTCTTGCCACATTCTCCAAACTGAAACTTGAATCTTCCTTCTTTGTCAAAGATCTGAATTCTGTGATTGTTGGTGTCTGCGACGATGATGTCATTCTGAGCATTGACAGCTACTCCACTGGGCTCTGTGAACTGGCCCTCCATCACTCCAAACTCTCCAAACTTGCAGTGGTAGATCATCTTCTGTCTCTTTAGCTGCGACTTTGGTGGATAAAGACTCGTAAGATTGAGCTTACTTGATATGTCGAAGAGTGGATCAGCACTGGTGGAAAAGACATCAATGCCATTCTGGAAAATGTCCATACCATTGGACCATTTTTCGTACATATTGGTGTCTGCTGGTGGAAAAATGAGACTATTCTGAGAACCACCAAAATCTTTGGACAGCATTGGTGTCTCGAAAATACCACTATGACCATTGGTAAGAGGTGGTGAAGATGAAGTGGAGGAAGAGGAGGTGGTAATAACACCATTAGGTCTGGCAATGGGCGGCGGTTTCTGCACTGGAGGAATGATATCTTCAGCTTCACGGATATATCCAAAAGTGTTGCGTACACCAGTGGTAATGGCTTGGAAGTTGGATACGAACTCGATATCAAAATACATCTGGTTGTTGATGTCTGGACAGAAGTTGAACATGTTCTGAAAACGTTGTTCCACCAGGTTCTTGAACATCAATGCTTCTGTGATGCTAGCATATTTGACAACCTTGTCAACAAATTCACACCCTTGGAAAAGGCGATCGATGTTTTCCTGGATCTTTTGTGCCAAGGAACTGATGGCAACTTGCTTTGTGTTGAAGACTTGATCAAGCTCCTTCAGAGATTCTTGTTTTCTCTCCTCCAGCATTGCTCGGTAGAAATTGTAGGTGTCATTGATGTCATTCTGAGCTTTATGGTATTGGACCTGCAGGCGACTAGAAATGTGTTCAATCCCTTTGGCAGAAACACGAAGTTCGTTGACTTTATTTTTTGCATCTTCTTCCATTCTCTGCAAGACATCCATTTGTTTTTCTCCAATGTCCATGATGAACGAGCAATCATGTCCCCTTCCATGGTCAAAAACTGTGCACTCCTTGCAGATGGGCTGTACACAGGTTTTGCAGAAAAACTTCAAGACATCAGTCTTGTGCCTGGGACAGTAGATGGGTTTCTCAGACTTGCCACTGCCATTTTCATCTTTATTGCCTTGAATCTCGCTCAGACTCGCTACCCTGTGTCCTTCAAAACAGTGCATGAACTGGTGAGCCATGACGCAGTTGGCACACAAGAAATTTGCACAATCAAAGCACCTTGCTACAGCGTTGGTTTCTTTGCTTTTGCAGCCTGTACAGTGTAAGGCACTTGTATCTAATGCGTTGGTTTCCAGTAGGTTGCTGACAGCGTAGTCAGGAAGCAGACCGGTCAGGCCTTGACCCCCTAGGAATGTGTCTTGATGGCACTCAGGACAGCTGATTTTGTCTGCAACTTCTTGAAGTTTCTCGAGACAGGGTTGACAAAAAGTATGAAAACAGCTAAGAACTTTGGGTATTGTGTATGTTTCTTGGCAAATTGAACAGCGGGTATTAGGCCCATTGGCATTTTCCATCTCGCTGTCGGACGAGTTGGAGGCAGTGGATGCCGTGGTAACCGTATCGCTCTGCGAAGGAGTTGGTGATGACATGATGACTTGTTTCAAATTGCACCTGAAAAGTAAAGAAGAAAAGAATTCTTTAATTTCTTCATATATATATATTTTTAATCATGTATATATAGTCTTTTAATCTTTATCCTAATTGTTATTGAATCTAAATACAATCATTCTTTTTTTCACAAAGAATGATGTTTCCACTTGATCTGATCAAAACTTTGTAGTATTGATTGACAGATGGTTTGAAATGACTATACATTGATCAACCCAAAAATAGAACTTATTCATAGTCAACTAAATTACTCATCCTCCAAAACATTCCCACCCCTTTTCTGTTTACAATAAACAAAATTCTCACGCAGTGGAAAAAAATTGTTTTGTGGGTCATTACATTATTTTTCAGAAAGATCGGTAAATACAGAGGCAATATATTTAAACTATTGCACATCAACCCCCTCATTTCTGTTTGTTTTATTGCAATGGCTTACTTTTCCCCCAAACAATTCAGATATATTCCTTATGGGTATTCCTAATTCCATTTGCCATCAGCAGAAAAAGTTTGTAAGTAATCAAATGAGAGAATACGCTGAAGCACATGAATATGCAAAAGCACACACAGTTCATGTCCCAGACTCTCTCAGCAGTATCATGATTGTACAACATCAGTTCAACAAAGATCTGTGGCTGATTTAGACAGAAACTTGATCCTCCATATCAGATCTCTCGGCAGCCATTGCCTCTCCCCGAGAGCATTTATAGAGGAAAATTGGGAGAACACCACATTTTGTCTTTTGGGGCTTTGACCTCAAATTCGGCTAATGTTCTGTAATGAACCAGACAAATAACAAGGCCAAGAGTCTCATAAATTCTTACTTCGTAAACTTTTCTTTGTTCCTCTGATGTTAAAAATACTCTGGGCAAGTCAACCATGGTATGTAAATAGATCATATTGTATTGAGTTTCATGCTGACAATGTCACCTTTATAAGATTACCTGCCCAGCTTCAAAAATTTTGAATTGACCATGTATCATCTAAGTAAAGAGGTGTAGTTTTGCAGTTAACTATTCACTTGTTTGCTGATTTACACTTGGGAGAGACCAACACACATTTTTGTTTGCCAAAATTTACACATGACCATGCATGTAAAAATGACACACAACACAGGGTTTTAACTCCTTGGGCTAAATACCACTCATTTATCTTGCATTACTTAATATTCTGATAAACAAACATGGCCAGTGACCTTTACTCCTGACTCAAAACACCAAGCTGGTATCTTATTTCTGCATGCTATTCAACCATCTTTACTTAGATAACATTGTATTCCATTTACAAACCAGAAACAAAGAAAACTAGATATTGTTTTAAGTGTACTTGAAATATGTTTACAATTAATGAAAATTTGGAGTAACATTTTCATTTCCCCATATCCCAAATTCTTGAGGAATTCTAAATAAACAAATAAACAGCAATACAAGTAATTTTTGTTAGATCTCCATGCCGAATAAACTACCATTAAAATTTTCACCTGATCAACCATGAATTCCATCATTAGTTTCAGTCACAAAAGTATTCTGAGGGATTAAATCTGGCCTGATACTGGCGTATTATCCTCTGCAGGTGTGTCTTAAATAGGTTTCAGTCGGGCATAAATAATTCCTCCCAATGCTCTGCTGAACTTCCTAAGACACAAACACTGAGCCCAAGATATTTCCTCTGCCAGTGAGCCAACAAGAACTGCCCAGCCTGAAGAAGACCAGTTGAGTTTTTTCCCCCAATATGACACACGTCAGAGTCTGAGTCTCAGAGAGAGAGAGAATGGTAAGCCAACCAGAGACTGGTTATGACTCAAAATGATCACCAGACGGAAGGCATGACTCATTATGTTGGTGGTGAAACAATTTTTTTTTTACGAAGTGCTTTACGGGCAGGCAGCTAGATCGTCCTCCAATAACATCGCCGATGCAGAATTATTGGGAAGGATTTTAAAATGACAATCACTTTAAGCAGACGCTACAGCGTTTGTACCTGCATAAATTAGGCATTCATTTTTGGGATAAAATCACAGATTTCCTCAAATATCCTGCATCACTTTATTTTGGAATATTGATTAACAATTTCTGCAGCCTGCTTGGGAAATAGTAGTTTTTATCTGATGTCTCTTTGTTTAGAAAACAGGTGTGCATTCATGCATTTCAAAAATTTGGAACAAAGAGAAGAAAAAGAGAGAAAAACGAAATGTGTTTCTCACAAAGAGAATAGGAAACTGATGTGCACAAGAAAAATTATCAATGTTTGTGCATTGACAAAACATCTGCCTTGTTCTAGAAAATTAATACTTCTGGCCATGTCTATAATAAATTGTGCCGGTCAGTATAGTTCAGACACTGGCAATGCATTGAACTTCATTCCAGACAAAGCCAGACGGTACAATTAGATGCTAGTGTTTACATAACACATTATTCTCATAGTTTTGTAGTACGTTGTATCATTTCTCTGCATTTGTCAATACAGTATACCTATTAATATCTTTATACCTGAGAGCTTGTGACATCTCCGAGATGCATCATGTCTATGAATAAAATAATACATTCTATCTGTTCTTTTTTTTTATCATCGGATCAGTAAAAACATTTTGTTGAAGTCTATCTGACCTCTATTGAGCATTTCTAAAGCTCATGATTTTATTAAATTATGTACATTAGCTAAATAACTTTGTATCATTATTGTGTTTGCATGATGAATTACAACTTAATATAGAATTAAAAAATAATCATTGCTTTTTTTGCAAAGATTCTGATCTTCCCACCCTTCACTCCTTCCTCTTTGTAACAAAAACCCTACCAACAAAAAACAAACCTTTATCACGTTTCATTTTAAACACACACTGCATCTTTGATTATTGTAAAATGTTATAGTTTGCAAAATAAGTAAAATCATTATATGCATCAAATATGTTCAAAGTTCTGTAACAAACTCGGGAGTGGGGATAAACAGCTGTGAACAAAGCTATAAACAAAATCATAGTTATCTTTTTGAAAATGGAATTCCTAACTGGAGTCATTTTATTTCCCAATACTAGTGTTTGTCAAAGCATAGGCACATTTGACCATCCTGCCTTTCCCTGCATTACTACACACACTTATTTTAAGATCTCCTTTATGTAGTTCAGTTATTCTGATCTACATATGCATGTAAATCTTCTCCCTGCATCTTTAAACAGAGTGGCCACAAACATGGGTGAACAACACTGACTGAATCTGCAAACACTTGACTCAAGTATTCCACAAGAGCAAATCCTTCCCATTATGTCACACAATACACAGAAATTCTCTCCTTTACAGCAAAGTGAACAGGGGTAAACACTAGTGACCCCCCCCCCCCCCCCCCCCCCAAGAAAAAAATTATCAATTCCAGCATTGATAGTAATCAATTCCAGCATTGATAGTAGGCATAATTCTTTAATATTGAAATATGCAAACTTATAAATGCACACTAAAATAAGATTTGGATGTCTTTAAACCAAAGTTTGGGTCAAGTTCACTGTTGTACACGAAATCATTTTTATACCTGACCAGTTTTTTATGAACTACTACTATGATAATGCCATCTCTTTCAGTTCATGAGTTTTTTAAGTTGTTTGACAAATAATCTTATTGCATAACACAATGTTAATCTAAAGAAGACAACTTAACACCGCAACTTTGTTGATTCAGCAACAGAATATTCTCAAGGTTGTTGATTTACAAAAATTAGAATATCTAACTGGAATGCTTATTAGCATAATTATGATCTGGGTTTCATGAATAACATATTCATATGATACACTGTGGTCTCCATCATATAATTTAAAAGGCAGTCAAAAACATTTTCTCAAAATTAAAAATTAACATTTCTTTCTAAAAAGACCTTCTCTAATTCAATCAGTAGGTAAACCATGTTGGGAATAAAAAAATTATGTGAATAGTCTTTTAAACCTTTAAAAAAATCTGAAAAAAAAATGTAAAACCTAAATTTTGATAGGTAGCAGGTTACACTCTATGTAACAATTCCATCAATCATATAAATTCAAACATAATTCTAAGCATACATCTTATTGCATTGTTAAATATTTTCATAAAGTGTGAAGTTTTAAAGTTACAAATATTCATCATGTTGTTGTTTGGTTAAAAATGTACTTTCAAAAAAGTAAAATTTATCACAGCATTTTAGTGAATGGATCTATTATTTTAGAGTTAAAGACTGGATCTATTCTTAGAACCTAACAATTCATCTAACTTTCAGTGTCACTCGATCACCATCCTCTGGTTTAACATGTATAGTTATAGTTTTGCTTTTCCCTAGATGAATGTAAGGTTGTTCATTGACTTCTACATGAGTGTATCCCCTATATTCCCCTATTAAACAGACAACTTATGAAATTATTTACCTGTTCCAAAAAGACTCAAAAGATGGCATGTTTCTTTGTTAAAGAAATGTACTGAACTGGTAAAGACAGTAGATGGGCCTTTATAATATATAAGGAGCAGATGTCAATTTACTCAGATCACACTGAATATTTAATTAATATCACCTGGAGAAATTTTGTCAAATTAATTCCTGTAATTAATACTGTCAATATATATAATTACCCTACTTGTTTGACATACAGAGTAAATCTTACTTCATTGTTGAGCTTGTTGGCCAATTAAATCTCATTTCTCATTTAATGCCACTACTGGCTAGATTAAATAATCATCTCTGTCTGGTTTATGTAACTGTAGTCTAAACTTGAAGTCAACCAGTATCTCAATCCCAAGCAAAGAAAAAAACTTAAGTTATGTAACCATAAAAAAGTGTATCCTCCATACTAAGATTCACTATTATATGCTCTCAGTAAAAAAAGAAAAGAAAATGTTTGACCTATTTCAATTATGTCATCAATTCCATCTATTTAGAGGCTATTACTCAAACAAAATAGTAACAAACAAAGAAAAATCCCTCACTGGGCGAGTTAAATTGACAAAGAGATTGGCTTTGTTTAAGTGACTCATAGAAAATATCCAAGACAAAAACCGTGAATCAGCTATGGAATCATTGCCCGGGTGACTAAATCAACAAAGGAGGATGGTGATCGAAACGTAACAAAGATCATTTTCTATAATCAATACTTATATCCTTGTTATGTGACAAGTACTCAAAACAGTATATTTTAAAGTTTGATGTCATTTTTCACCAAAAGGATATAACAAAGACCAAATCCTAAAAAACCGACCAATCAAAATTCTCGACAGAAATGAACTATGCTTGGTCATGTTGAAAACATGCTTGATTTCAAAACAATGAAAGTAACGTTGTAAACAAAGACATGGTCTCTATATCTATATAAAAATCGTACAAAAAGATATCTTACAAATTTGACTGGGAGAATCTTTGCTTAAAACCATGTCTTCTATCTATTTCTACACATACAAGTCCTACACACATCTTTTTGACATGTTGTAAACGCCATGTTTTGAAATACACAATGACCGGAAAGTTTCTCACAATCACATAGCAAAATCGACAACTCCGATCTCTGACATTTTTACACAGAAGAACTATGGTGATTAGAAGAATTGGTACATAAGAAAATAAATGACAGTTACTTACTTAGTGAGTTAGTTTAATGATCTGATCTTGAGGGAAGACATGTGCGTCTTAGCGTCCCGCCATTGAAATAGATTTTGAAGCCTCGTTGTGAATATGCATATTGTGTTGAATTAATTAGGAAACCGCGCCTCCTATCGGCGCGTACCTTGTCTGACGAGAATGGGCCTGATTAGTGGTCAACATAGCTTACCTGTGTTCACTCCAAAATCAGTAGACCTCAGTTCCAAATCGTAATTAGTACTTTTGTCGTGAGTTTGGGTGTTAAAAATAATACATGTACGCAAAGAATACAGATCTATATATAACGTGTAACTATGCAAAATTCTTATCGAAAATTGTCTACAACATCTGGGACAATTTAAATCAAATAAGGAATATTTGAAAATTCATATATAATACACCGTAGCTATGGCATAGTAAAAAAGGGCAGGCACATAGCATTGTTTTTAAAGTGGAAGAGGGGGGGGGGGGTGCGAGAATGACGAACTTTGACAATTAGGCCTAATAAAAAAATCGCACAAATCGTAAAAATCCTAATCGGGGACGGAGTTGAGGGCGGTAATATTATTTTTAGACCTTTATTCTAATGTTATTGTTAATTGTCCTATAATATTTTACATGGTCCTATATGTGTGTGTGTAGCGGGGGGGGGGGGGGGGGCAGCTTCTTCGATATTCTTGAGATGAAGTTTTCTAT
Organism: Magallana angulata; assembly: GCF_025612915.1. Classification (NCBI taxonomy): domain Eukaryota; kingdom Metazoa; phylum Mollusca; class Bivalvia; order Ostreida; family Ostreidae; genus Magallana; species Magallana angulata. Next base: position 11,168,199 of record NC_069117.1, read on the forward strand.
ACATGTCAATTTCATAGCATTTTCTGTTGAGAGAAACCGCTGCCCCCTCCCGATGCTACGTCCCCGAGGGAGGTAGTCAAATCGTATCAAAAGAGTATCTGCTAGTATTAATATTCAGAACTGGGGTGGACAATATCTTGGGGGTGGGGTGGGGGTGGGGGTGTTTCTTGTACAATTCAGAAAAAAGACGGTATATACGTAAAGATTATCCAAAATTGGATTTTGTAAGAGAGTTTGCTACCCTTGAATATTGGGCCATTTAAGACTAACATTTCATTGATAAGTTCTATATTTTACCATATCATATAATCACATTCAAGGGATAACTTTGTTTGCAAGGGGTGGGGGGATCTGAAGGCATATTTTCAGTAACTTAACTATCTGAATTTTATGAATTTCCCAGGGTGGTGAATGTTTTAAAGAGAGTTAACTCAGATCAAAACGATCACGTCTAAATTGTAAAAAATTATAAGCATATTTCCGTGTCTACGACATGCTCAGTACAAGTTCAGTTCATGCATGAATATAATTCGGGGGGGGGGGGGGGGGGGTTCTTCTGATTCTTTAGTTTTGTTCGATATATACCTGGTTATTTTTTAATGCACCGTATGTTATTTTAAATATTTATATGCGTGTGTTTTTTATGCGTGCACACTCAATATATTCACATTGACTTCCAGTGCTCGTGGTATATCTGTGAGACTGAGCCATTCAGATTGGGGATTCATTTTATTACCTGTTCAAATGTACTGATGTTTGTGTATCGAATTCAAGGGTTATGTATTTACCAAAATATTTCATAACAAATACAAATGTTTCATGCGTAGATCCAGAATTTTGTTCCGGGGTCCGATGAATATTTGAGTTTCCAGGAGGGTCCAAGGCTGGACCCTCCCCACTCCCCATCCCCCTCTAATGTACATTATATTTCATCTACACTGTTTCTTCAGTTTTGAGAGTAAAGTTCACTGTCATTGTCAATTACAATGTCATATTTATAAACGGTGAGCATTGGTCCAGTCTTAGTCCGAGAATACATATGTATATCAAACAATTTGTTGCATTCACGCAGGAACAGAATGTATACTAATTTAAACATATTTTAATTCAATAGGATTTGACAACAGGCATAGCCCCATCTTCCCAAGTCAAGGGTTTCTGATCCACCCCGCTCTACATTTATGTAGAGCAGAGCGGATCAGAAACCCTTGACTTGGGAAGACGGCATAGCCCATGTATATCTTCTCCATGTATAATAGGTAACGGAATATATTATTTGTCGAAGGGGGGGGGGGGGGTATGCTAAAAGAGAGGTAAATCACATAAAAATTTTACGATATCACACGAATGTATTAATTAAACATGAAAATAATGTCCTAGTATACTAAGCATGAAGCCCATCCATAACTGTTATGCACCCAGATTCATTGAATCTGGGGCTATTATAGATCGGATACCTTAATCATAATTCATTATTCTTGAATAATGTTTCTGTAAAGTGTTCCAGTTTGAGAGGATAAACCAGCTTGTCCGAATGTTATGTTTGAATTGTTGATTTGTACACTTATTATATATTAGTTCCTCCATTGGGGGAGAGTTGATGTATTTAAAACTTTGCCTGTTAGTTTATGCTGTAAATAAATACAATTATCGCTGATGATCTTCAGAAAGCACTGTATAAATGTTCTCGGTGGAAACTAAATGTAAATGTAGAAAAAGATATTAGGCATTATTATTGTTCTAGGGGTAAAGTAAATAGTATGGTTTTTAATATAATATTATAGCGAGCGCAGCTCGCCGGCGCGCAGCGCCGGCGCGAAGCGAGCTCTACCGGCAAGGCGTGTGTGAATAGAAAATTCGGACTAGTTGCACATTCATTCAACGGATTTTTTTGGCGTCAGTAAATCGGACCAGTAATGCATCGTTTTAATCGTCCCAGTAGTTCCCTGTAATCATGGCAATTTTTATCACTTCACACTCTCACGAGAATCAGCAAGACAAATTTAGACAGTAAAAACAATACTGATGTAAGCGACATACAGTCAATGTTACTTCTAAAGTTCACCTCAGTACACTTTCAATCAAAAATAATCGTGTGACGTCACAAACGTTTACACATTGATCCGATAGATTTTTTCGGAGTCAGTAAATTTTGACCCACAATTCATAGTACCAATGGTTTCCAACCTCACGTTCCAACATCACGTTCTCCCGAGAATCAAAGTAAAACCTTTGAAAAGCTTATAAGATGTGTAATTTTAAGAACATCATGCTTTTTAAGTAAATAAAACAGTATACTTCGCATACTTTTATTTCTCAGGGGAGTTTTAAAGAGTAAGACGACACTTAACCAACGTCAGCTTTGACGTCACAATAAGCACTGATAAGGGGAAATTACTCTAATTGAAGTTATTGTAAATCTGCTGAAATGACCAAAATCCTCTTAAAATCTTGCAAAGGCTAAGATAAAGAACAGCTGACGAATAAGGACATTTCTTCAGATACAGGAAACAGTTGTAAATTGCACTAATTTGGATGAATGCTCACAAATTTATTCACTATAATTACGGTAATTTCCTGAAACGTAACGTTATACGTGGCAGCGCCTTTTTTTAAAGGGGGTGGGTGGGTGGATGGCAGCCTCATCCAAAAAATCTTTGCAAGCAAAAAGAAAAATAAATCATGAAAATTCTAATCCTTCAGCTCTTTAGCAGTTCAATGGCTTCTTTATTTTCACTCCCATTTATTACATGCGGGGGGGGGGGGGGGGGGGGGGGGGGGGGGGAACACCATGTTCTTTTAACATGATAAGCAAATATTTTTAAGCGTAAATTAAAACTAAAATTAAACATTAATTATTTTTTTTTAAGTGGAGGGGCAAATCTATGGTAAGTCGATTTTCTATGTATAAATTGACAAAAATGAAAAAAAATTTAGCATGGGGGGAGCTCTATGATGAGTCAAGTTTTATATGCAAGTTTAAGAAAAAATGTCTACTGCAAAAAAAAAGGGGGAAATCAATCAATCAATCATAATCACAATCACTTTAAAAGAGGAGATTCAGTGCAATGAATATTTATATATTTAAAAAATCTTTATTATTTAACAACATTGTATCTGATCGAGATGAGATTAAACTATTGTTCTACATATAAATAAATAAATTATAACAAATCTTATAAACTATGAATAATGAAAATTTACTGAAAAATAGGTATGTTTTATTTTTTGGCATTCAAATTTCACGTTGTTAATTTTATTTTATTAATTTATTATAATTCATTGTTTGATCACATGCTGTGCTCGCCCCAACGGTCGCACCGTAAAACATATTATATTATATACATATTTTCTCTGCTTGTACGGCGAAGTGCTTTTTGCCTTTATAAAAAGGTCCACATTTGGAAAATACAGTTACCAAATATTTATATTATTGTTATCATACCATTTTGATGCGAGTTGCCTCGCTTTTAGCACCCCCTTCGACAAATAATACCAGTAAATTCCGTTTATACCTATTATACAAGGAGGGGATATACATAGGATATGCCTGTTGTCCAATCTTATTGTTCTTATAAAATATCTTCAGGTTTAATATATTTTGAATCTTTTTTTGGAAAATACAGTTATCAAATAGAACCATTTTAACAGGAGCTTGGACTTTGGGTAGTTGTGTCAAACAGCATTGTGACGTAGGCCCGTAGGCCACTCAGCCATGGTTCTTTGAAATCAACAAGATTTGTCTGGCTTTTGAGCCGGTGTAACGAAGAATTTTGACCGGGTTGAAAATTGACCCGGGGTTCATTTTTCCACGTTGAATATTGAGACCAAAGTTGGTGAATAAAGACCCTAATCCGTTGAAAATTGACCCGCAACGTGGAATTTTTATCATGAAACCGGTTCAAAATTCAACAGCAAAGAAGCACAAATTAACGAATCAATGTTTATTATAACTTGAGTTTATTTAATTAAAAATTATCAGTTTTTACACATTTATTATGTAGATTTACATGTTTACACCATTCAACGGGGGGGGGGGGGGGGGTTAAAATGAGACTTAAATGATTATTTTTTGAATTTACAATTAATTCCTTCAAATATTTAATAACTATTTTATTCATAATAAACTTTTCGCATATAATTGCTGTTTTGTGTGATATCTATATATTTAAAAAAAAATATGTTTTTTAAAAAATATTTGTATACATGGTTACACGTTAAACTATTCAATTCAGAACAAAACTCCTTTTTTAAACTCACTGGAGAAGTGTACACATATACATAATTTAAAAATTACAATACGTCATATTGTTAAATTTTGGTTTTACATTCACCCAATAAATTGAAACTTTGATATTGTTCATTGTATATTTTCTGGGTGGGTGAAAATACAAAATTAACAGTATATCATGTTGAGAGTTTTTTGTTTGCACCCACTCAGTTTGTTCACACCCATCCAGCCAATAACAGTTTACAAATGATGATACGCTAACATGTACTCTTTCGTGAACAATGCTGTAGTAACTATATATCTTGGAAGCCGATATTTTTTTTGTGTTTTATTTGTTCCGTTATAGGATAACTTCTGATGTAACTAAATATCATCAAATCGCTAATTTTTCTAGGCATAAACAATTCTGCTTCATGGAATCTGTAGCAAGTTAGCAACCTAATTTTTGTACAGGATGACAATAAAATGATTTTGCTTTGTTTCTAAATTGCTTGATCACAAATATTTAAAATAGATTTACTTACAGTAATTGTTTTCGTCAATAAATAGGTAAATTACATTTTTTGAATAGAAATATTTTGTACAAGATTATATAACAGCGTTGGAGTAAATGGTTGACCTTCCTATCACAGGCACCTACATTGTTAATTTAAAAGGGTTTTATTGAACGGAATGTTCAAATTATTGAATGGATTGGAAAACAGATAAGCCTATGTTAACCCTTCCAAAACATACAAAGTCAAGAAGAAATTATCTATGGGCATAAGAATATGGTATTACAAATTTAAAGAATATTATTGATATTATGTATATAAAAGACAGGGGATACTTAAATATTAAATAATCATTTACCATATATGATTGTAAGACATATTGTTGATAGACATGTTCACTCACACCTACATTTACAAACCTATCACCTTCATTTATAATAATAACTAATAATAAACGCGTTACTTTCGCGAATAAACGCATAACAATCGCAATATAACGCGTTATTTTCGCGAATAAACGCGTAACAATCGCGATATAACGCGTTACTTTCGCGAATAAACGCGAAACTTTCGCGATATAACGCGTTATTTTCGCGATTAAACGCAAACTTTCGCGAATAAACGCGTTACTTTCGCGAATGAATGAAGTTGATGAAATTTTCTTTTCTGCATGAAGATTATTCCATAATTTACATGTAGACGGAACAAAGCTATTGTAATAAGTGGTCCAATATATTGGTAGATAGTAAACAAGAGGCCTATGGGCCACATCGCTCACCAGAGCAACAATAGGTATGATAAAATCAGCTTAAAAGAGTCATAATTCAAACTATCTTGGCAATGTAGAAAATTACATGTAGATCCTTTATAAGTACGAATCCATTTTTCCCCTGGATATTCTTATGTTAATAATCAAGTCCCTTTTCTGAATGGATGATATGTCTCACCTGTTGACATTGCAGTTCTCAAAGAGATCCTAATGAATTGTTTATATAAAGGATATAAACCTACATCAAACTCTGAAATCCCTGTGAGGCCCAAGAATCGTCCAGGGGCCAAAGTATAAATAATCTGAAGGAATTGGCAATACTGTAAACACACATTTATTCGTGGCGACTATGTTTCGCGATTTACTTCCAATACATTGGTTGGCGACGACTAATGTTCGCGACCAAGCCTTATCCAAACCCGTATTTTGTTATAACAACCATACAATAGAGACTGGTTCGGTGCGAGAAATATTCGCGACGACGAGGCTCTCGCAAACCTCGCGAAATTTTCTAGCACGCGAATAAAAGTTGGTTTACAGTATGTTGCATATAAGTAATTTAAAAACCATATATCAAAACATTTCATTTTTTTTTTTTTTTTAATAATTTGATATTTTCATTTGTAAAATTGAAATCCAAATGTGGCCCAATCCTACTCCTCAAGATTTTTGATTTAAAGAATTTAAATCTATATTATCTGAGGTTGCTTTCAGTAATTTTACAGCTTTTTTGGGCAATTTTTTTTTAGAAAAAGATATTTTAAAATTTTTCTGTCAATAGTCCTTTGTAAATTTTTGTCAGGATTTTCACAGATTTGTATCTACACTACATAAGGATGCTTCCACACAAGTTTCAGCTTTCCTGGCTGATTAGTTTCCGAGAAAAGGATTTTAAAAGATTTACACTATATATTCCTATGTAAACCTTCGACCCCCTTTGTGGCCCCACCTTACCCCCGGGTACAATGATTTGAACGAACTTAATATTACACTATCTGAGGATGCTTTCATACAAACTTTAGCTTTTCTGGCCAAATGGTTTCTGAACAGAAGATTTTTTAAAATATCATCAAAATTTCAATAAATTCTAATTATTTCCCCTTGAAAGAGAGCGTGGCCCTTCATTTCAACAAACTTGAATCCCCTTAACCTAATGATGCTTTGTGCCAAGTTAAGTTGTTATTGGCCCAGTGATTCTGGGGATTAAAAAGTCGAAAATGTAAAAAGTTTACAGAAAGACAGACGGACGGACCCGGACAAAAAGTGATCAGAATAACTCACTTGAGCTTTCAGCTCAGGTGAGCTAAAAGCTAATTCGACCAAAGATTATTTGCATGTTCAGTTGGAAAATATGATTGAATTAAATCTAACATATCTTGTGGTGCTAAACCATTTATAATCGTGTAGAATATAATTAGCTTATAATGTTTATCTCTTCGAGATTGTAAGGTTTCCAAATTAAGCCCACTATGTAAAATGATTTTAAAAGAATTAACTCTGATCCCTATCACTGTCCTGGTTGCTTTAATTTGTACATGTTTAAGCAATTCGGAGTTTTTTGATACAACTGCTCAACACAACATCACCACACTCCAATCTAGGTCTGAAAAAACCCGAATTTTAACAAGTGTTTATCTATCAATTGTATTCTTGAGTAATCTTAATATATTCAGCCTTTGCATGCCTTTACATATATACCATTAATATAATTAGATCAACCATCCTCCGACTGTATATATAGATGCAAACCTACTTTTTTAAATTTTTAAACATTTTTGCTGTAGAGGATATATGTTTTTAATTTTAAGAAAATATATTACGTCAGTTGCCCGTGTTTCTAATTTAAAAGTAAATAATGGAATTAAAAACTCAAAATAATAGAAATAAATTGCTTTTTCAAAAAGAACTATGATTCTGCATATGCAGAAAATTGGCGCTTCAATAAAGTTAATCTGGCAAGTTTATGGAAAATTATTGTTAAGTCGTGAAAAAAATTAAACACATGTGTAAATGTGTTTATGATGTATATTATACATATATTACATGGCTTCGAGGGCGACATACCAGAATATTTGACCCGAGGTGACAGGAAAGCCCTGGAGTGTTATGTCGCCCGATGCCGAAGGCAGAGGGCGACATAACACTCCAGGGCTTTCCTGTCACCGAGGGACAAATATTCTGGTAGTGTCGCCCGAGAAGACATGTGATATATGTTATATAACATTTTTAAACAAATCAAACTCGGGTTATCAACATATTATTTAATTCACAAGGCAGAGGAAATTTTTTTAAAACACTAATGCTTGAGTTTTTCTCTTTTGTCGTATTTGCCGAATTTTTTTCATCAATTAAACTATCGAGTACATCTGAATTTAGATGAACAAACCGCAGACGTTGGCCTGACATGTTTAAAATTCGCGGATCTGTTTACGTTTGCTTAGCAACTGACTCGTTGAATTTCGAACCCGACGTAATTAATATGCAGAATTCTTGCACGCGATGGTGATATTACAGTTTCGGGAGGGCAATATAACTATTTCCTGTGAAATATAACTGTTTCCGGGAGGGCAATATAACTGTTTCCGGTGTGATTCAGCAATTTTCAGGGCATAGTAATAAAATTATCTCATTTGTGACATAACGAGAAAACTTATTCAAAAATGGTATATAAATACATATATACCCTTTACCCAATAAAACAGTATAGAGGTTAACAATTTTCAATTATTAAAAAAGTATACAACATCAGGTGTCTGTCGAATAAAGCTCTGTTGAATTGCATGAAAAGTAGCGATAAGGCCATCATTAAAAATATCTTTGTTTCCCCTAACCCGACCGTAAATTTTGGAGTTGGATAGGTAGGTAAATATTTTTTTTCTGCCAGTGCACAATATAAAATACATTATCATTTAAAAATAAAAAAATAAATCAGTTTTTTTAATTGATTACAAAACTTAAAAAAATATGACCAGTTATAAAACAAATTGTTATACTTGTACTGATGGAATGTAAAACAAATTTAATGTCAAATTCACAATTTGATATTGTTCATCTTAAATTTAAACATGTTTGATTCAATGACTACATGTGCATGAATACATTCATTATCATTTGTATGTTGATGTACATGTAAGCCTATATTCAAATATCCTTTTAATGATCATGATGTATCTACTTTAAAGTATCGATTCATTTTTTTTTTCAAAATTTGGTTTATAAAATGTCTAAAAGTATATTAAAACAATAATTTGATAAACTTAAGGCAGTGTAATAAATGTAAATATTTGTGAAGTCATATTTAATGATTCTACAGTATACGTTACATATCAAAATACTGAAGAACTGACGGGAGTTGATTTTGTCGATGTTTATTTATTTTAAAATCAATGATATGTTATTTTGCATGACAAGTACATGTAGTTTCTAATTTGAATTACGCAAATTTTTATAATATGAATTTTTGGACTCTTTCGACAAGAATGTCGGGAAACCCCCATATGAATAAAGTTAAATAATATTTAAAGATAAAATTAATTCAACCAAACTATGTATCAGTGATAGAAATATTTCTCGAAAATTGTATGGATCCAAGCAATATTGAACTATAGTCTCGTTCAACCAAACGCTCGGCTGACACCGTAAATCTCCGACAATGATTTACGGAGACAGCCGAGCGTCGAGTTGAACGAGACTATATTGAACTCTGGCGTAGGAATACATACGACTACAAAAAATATTTAAATTGTTCGTATCATTTAAAATCTTACTATTTTCAAGGTATTCATAAATAGGTTTCCTTGAAAAACAATGCCTTAGCATACATTACTTCGAATTTATCAATTATTTTCAAGAACTAAGTCTTGTCAGCTGCAATGATTTGTGCTGAGGTCCAGACACTGTTTCACTTTCGGTTTGTCTGAGTAACTGCATAGGAGAGTTGATTAAAATCAACTCCCAAAAATCACTACACTTGCAGAGAATGTCAAAAAGTATTATTGCCCGACTCGCCTGTTTCATTCCGAAGCAAACGTTATCTTCTTAGCTTTATTTACATAGTATTGTAATAATAAATGGATATCATATTTTCAGTCTCAAAATTAAAGCAATATGAGCTGCAATTTTCATGTTGAAATTTTTTTTTAAGAAAATGTTATTTTCTGCTAAAATGACAAAAAATATCATGGTTTTAAAATTTCTGTTAGCTCTGTTTTTGTGGGAAAAGCCATTAAGAAGCCTTAATTGGAGCAAAATTGAATTATTGTCGTCCTGTACAAAAATTGATCTGCTATATATTCCTTATACGTGAAATATTTCCTTTGACAAAAATTAATGATTTTTTCAAGTCTTATTCATCATAAAAGTTTACGTTACAGGCAGACTTATCATACTAGCAGGTTTTTGCAGCAAAATAAAATTTTAAAAAATACAGCTCATATTGCTTTAAATGATTAATCGGACATATCAACCTAAAAAAAAAAAATCAGCCACGCCCGCATACGTGTCGGAGTGTATGAAAATTTAAAAACTGAAGCGTTCAAATATGTGCAAGATTGTACATTTGAACCGTGTAGACTAAGTTACAGTTCAGGGGCCAGTTTTACTAAAGGTCGTGTAGAGTAAGTTACAGTTCTGATAAAAACTCTTAGGTTGGGGTCAATTCTCAACAGGATCAATTTTCAAACGTGTCGTGGTCATTAGAGTTTAGAGAAATCTTTCTCATAACGTTGAAAAATGACCCCGGGTATAAATTTCACGATTTTGTGGCTTATTATCGTCCTCTGTCTTGTGCGATTGTCGTTGTCTCTCCCAAGTTTTACATTTTATTCAAGTTCGTTGTTAAAGTATTCTGTGGTCTTCCACGCTTTCGTTGTCTTTGTGGGTTTCTTTCTTGGACTTACTTTGTGATATTTATATTTTAGAGCAAAATATTTACCGTGAACACAATAATTTTTAACCCTGAAAATCTTAACTTGCAGACAAACCTTGTGGGGTTTTTTTCTGATACAATTGGCACTCCCAAATATTGTTGAAAACGGTACACTAATCAAAACGTAATTATGTACATTCAAAGGCTTAGATGATCGGAAACAAATAAAAAGGAAGGCATTTTTTGTAAAGTATGTTACATTGTATATTGAATTGGTGGGACCACACATTTTTAATTGAATGGCACGAATGAAATTCAAACAATTGGCAGGTGGAATTCTTCTGCTTACAAATTATACATTAATTAGACCGAACGTTTGATATTCGCAGTGGCGTCTGAAGCAAATTGAAAGTGGGTGGGGGCTAGACTAATCATCAGAAATCTTGACAAGTTAAAAAAAAACCCCTATTTCCCAAAATCATGAAAATCTTAATCCGTGTACCAAAAACTTTTCCAACAATAATGAAATTCCTAAACCATGGGGTGGGGGGTGGGTAACTATTATTAAGATTATGGATTCTTCAAACAATCTAAAACATGTGAACGAGTAATATTCTCCAAACACTTTTAGTAATACATTGTGGTGGCAATGATATTGACAGCCCTCATTATACACCGAAGAACTTCCAAAAGTACATGAAGTAAACTGTGTCTAATGCACATGTATCGAAATTGTTGCGATGGCCAGTTATAGTTACATATTTTGCAAAGTAGTAATTGGTCAACATGTTTTTCAAACAAAAATGAAAAAAAAGTTGGATAACCAGAGTGCAATGTAAATTCAGCTCCTGTTACATCTGCTGTACAGAATAAGTGTGTGGCATCTACAACAGCTTGGATAATAGGACTTTCATTTCGACATGGAAACTGACAATCTAACTGACTCTGAAATTACAATAATGTCAATCCTATACATGTATCAGAAAACCGCACCAACTATATGTAGTATACTTAAAGAGAATCATAATCATGGGTAATACCAACGTTTATGTTTATCAGAGTAAGTAACTATTACACGTAGTACTCTATGCCCATGGCCATGGGAACTATGATATGTCTCGGGAGAATAAATCTTTCGAATTTCCAATCTTATGATCATCACCTGATGAGATTATTTTCAATGTGCATTGTGCAACAAATTCAATGTTGGCTTTATTTGCACCACATACAGTGTATACACATATCAGTTGACACTTTAGAAAACATCTTTTGTCCTTTTTTATATATATATATTCAAATTTTCAATGCGGAGTACAAGTTAACAATCTAAAATTAACATAATTAATATCAAGAAATATAATTGTGGCATTAAAAGTCGTCCATTACATATTGTGTTTTATCTGGGACACGTCTGCATCCAGATACAGAGAATAATTCCTCGTCCTCTGGATAATAGAGCAGTTCTCTGGAAAATGTATCCCAAATATCTTCTGGAATTTGTTCTCTTTCGTTATACTATTCTTTTATGATCAGATATCAATAATGCAACTTCTGATGTGCTTTTTCTCTAACGGAAGGAATGGGACATAGGCTGTTATCAGGTTCTTGAAAATAATCAGACTTTCGTAGAATCCATCTTTGTAAAAAAAAAAAATAATTGAAAAAAGGCATCGTACAAACGATAAGATCCCTATAATGTACGAATATTATAATCGCAGCATATACTCACTTTTTCCTGCATTATGTTCTCTAGCATGTATCAATGTACGGTTTACAATGCCTTCTGCACCTATATTACTGAAAAAATGTGTGTACTATTTTGTGTTGTGCATGAACTATATGCTTTTAAGGTATTCAATGCCGTATAACGACAACATTTTGTACCTAACAAATGAATGGTCCGATATTCTTAATCATGATATCATTTTAAGGTGTAATAGAATAAAAATACTCCACCAGAGGAATTTTCAAAATTTTGATTATAGTCCAATTAATTGCACCTTGTATTTTACATTGAAGTCTATAGGCAACGCACGTTTTATTGAGATTTTGTAAAATGTAACTTGAAATTCTCTTGGTAAATAAATGCATAAACTTTTCTGTATTAAGATATGAAATAAAATGAATCATTTACCGCAGATATTTTGACAAAATTAAACTTTTCTTCCATTCATCATGGAAGAAAGCTTTCAAGAAAGTTTAGGATGCAAAATGACAAACTTCTGATATATTGTTAGACATGTGATTTGCTTCATTTCATTTTCATTTTCATCTAGCAATACATATTTGACTATTTCAAATTTGATTCAAAATTGTTCAATATCCCTTCATTATACATGGAATACATGTACCTTAAAAGTGTTGTCAGGGTTTGATACATAGTGTCACGATAAGCCCTAAACCCTGTCTAAACTCTGTCCCGAGGTTTTGGTTCCACCACTTTTCGCATGATATTTCGATAATCATAAATACCTTTGTGCTCAAACTACGTTCATCCACTAATATAAAAAAAATGTCCAGATTATCTGTTTTGAAACGCCCCCTCTACCGCTTTGGGTTTCAATACACGTCCCAAAATAGAAAGTCTACGGGGATTTTGCTTTGCATCAGCCATTAATAAGCCCGGATGGTAACGTTTAAAAATTGCGCGAGATGTCCCGAGTACTTCCGAATGGAGAAAAGATGTAAACATTTCCCATTATAAATCTCCGTAAGAAATTTGTTTTCTTTCCTGTAAACTTTTATGAGTGAAAAGGGATAATTTGTCAATAAAGATATCTTGGATATTTTCCATTTCATTGATTTCTTCTGTACTTTTTTCACAGGTATGTGTATTTTTATTAATATGTATAAATAATTCATTGGTTTTCATTAGATTATTTTTTTTATTTATCAGGTTGCTGTACAATCATAAAAAATCAGAAACTCTGTTGTTCCTTACATGAAATGAGACATAGCTGCTTTTCCAAACAAGCTTAAAATGTTAAGCAGACGAGATGTCATTGAATTTTTCATTGTACATTCTTTTATAACTAAATTATTAAATTGTCATCCACGCAACGCCAGGAGCACTGAGTCCACTCGTGGCGGCGGAACGTCCCATGCACGGCCACGAGTGGATTCAGGACCCTTGGCGTTGTGTGGATGTGTAATTGTAACAAATCAAAACAATTGATTTCTTACCTTAGAAAAATAAAAATGGCATTTCTATAATCAATGCCATCATATTGCTCATGATTTTCAATATACGGTTATAGAATGTCGAGTTATCCTGGTGGTATCTTGTCAATTTCATCAACAAAGGAAAACAAGGACCGGGAACATTGTGCGACACTACTTTCAATGACTGAGTTTTTTTTAAGCTCCTCCTAAAATGGATGTTCAATCGTGCTCTGATATTGTCAAGAGACAGTATATAATATATGTTCTTCAAAGTTTAAAGACTTTGAAGAACATATATTATATACTGTCTTCAAAGTTAATAGACTTTTCTGAAGTATATATTCTATATATACTTTAGGAAAGTCTGTGAAGTTTGAAGAAACTTTAAAAATTAAGTAAGATGATTTTGGTATATTCGCATCGAAGCACCGGCTTGATATAAGAAATAAGTAATTAACATTTTATGATTACTTTTACTGCTCGTCTATAGGAAAAATATACCTTGTACACAGGAACATATTGGTTGTGTGAAAATTCTGTCCCAGAGATGAAATGGACATACTTGCTCCGCATTCCTTTCTTGTATATGCTCTCGGCAATGATGCTACTAACATAGGTTTTTCCAGTACCAGATCCTCCATGAAAGGAGAAAGTCAATGCTTTAGATGGCTTCCTTTTCACATTAGTATTCATGTACTTGATGGTGATGTTAGAAACTAGATGTTGTCCATAGAGTTTTCTAGCAAGATTTGTTTCAAGAGCTACAAATGTTAATCAATAAAGCATTTAATGATGAAACATATTTTCATTAAAATTAACCAACACCAGGCTATTTAGAAACTTCACAAAATGATTACTGTAAAGATGAATAGCAATGCATCAAAAGGGAATGGTAAGGAAGTGAGCAAAACTTTATTTTCATCCTGTGTTTTTTCGTCCGTATGTACTTGAAAATGGTTTAGCCTCATCTTAAATTCGCACAGACATTGGAATATATGATAGATACTCCATATACTGTTTAAAATTAAAATTTAGTTCAAATTCGCACAGTCTTCAAAGCACGCTGACAACCAAGGCTAAAGGGGCGAAAATATATTACTATATTTAATAAAAACATTAGCATTCAAATAAAGTAAGTAAATTATTTAATTAAATAAGGTAAGTAAATTATTGAATTCAATAAATAAGTAAATTATTTACAAGTAATAAATGTGACATGTGTATCAAATGTATTTATTATACTTTCATACTTTTATCGGGGTGTCAATTTCAACAGTTACCCTCCCAAACAGGCACTATTTATATAATATACAGATTATAATACTACAGTTCAATGTCACATCAGAATGTCCGAAAATTTTAATCATCTTACTTGCAAGCACGCACTTAAAGCACTTTCCTTTTTTACTGTTACGGCCCCGAAATGGCTTAAATTATTGTTACATTTATCCAAATATGTTGATGGCATCATAATGAAAGATAAATGTAGAAAAATTACCGGTATGTCAATAGACCTGTTTATCAATTGGTCGAAGCCAACAACAACCTAAGAAAAATTACGGACTGCATGAAATAATCATGGTGATGTCAAACTCAAGGTCTCACAGGAGACGATATGGCTGTTTCTTTTAGCTAACGTACTTATGTACATTAACAGCTCTAGTAATTTATATATAGTGAATTTTACTTACGTTTTACGCTCAATTTATAAATTAGTTAAAAGAAAGATGTTAATATAAACAATAAAATTCTTTCTTTAATGATTCCTGCGGGTTATATGAAGGTAGCAATCATTGCAGAAAAAAATTACATAATCCGCTAACGTGGGTTATGTATGTTTTTTCTGCAACTGATGATGTCGCTACCTTCATATCCCGAATGAATCACCAAAGAAAGCATTTTATTGTTTGAATAGAAACAGCCAGACTGAAATCTACACGACTAGTTTATTGATTGGTCGAAATCTACAGCGGCTGAGACTGACAAGAAACTGACAGGACTAAAATGGACACGCCGCGTTCATCGATTGGTCGAAACCTACAGCGACCTAAGAGAAATCACGGACTGCACGAAATAATCATGATGATTTCAGACTCAAAGTCTCCCAGGAGACGATTTGGCTGTTTCTTTTACCTAACTTACTTACGTACATTAGCAGTAATGTAATGAATTTTACTTACTTTCATAACAAATTTATTAATAAGTTAAAAGATGGATGTTAATATAAGCAATAAAATGCTTTCTTTAATGATTCATGCTGGTTATGAACGTAGATTGCAGAAAAAAATTACATAACCCGCTAACGCGGGTTATGTATTTTTTCTGCAATGTAGCTACCCTCATATCCCAAATGAATCACCAAAGAAAGCATTTCATTATTTAAATGTACTAAGGTCTCCTGTAAAACACCCACTTCTGTACTTTACTATGTTTAATTTGTATAATCTGATGAGCTGCAAAGCTTAAAGAAATAAAGAATGAATGAATGAAGTCACGGTGGGCGTTTCTTCAATTTTGTATATTTACATTTTCCAGTGTCTTTGCCTGTGATAACACTACGTATCGATTTTGTACTATATGTAACCCATAACACAAATGACGCCAAATTGAGGCGCCAGCGGGGTTTGCTTATTTATATTTAAATATCTAATCGTACGATGGCTTAAAATTATATAAATATAAGTAATAAGGAATCATTGTTTGAATATTATGATGTGATAATTTCGGTCAGGGCGTTATCAAATCTATCATAAAGCCCTTTGGGCTTTGTTGGATTTGATCACGCCCCGACCAAAATTATCACCTCATAATACTCAAAGAATGATTCCTTATTCCTTATTTGAATTGCGCCCTCTCCAAATTAAAATAAAGCTGTTATAACGTCACAATTAGCGAAAGGGGCAAAGAGTTTACTGTCAATTATATGACATTGTAAGAATCAAATATTTATAAAGGGGTTTGGCCATTAATAGTTACCCATTTTCTGTATAAATCATATATCGTACATGAATACACCAAGGTGCAAAGATCTAAAATTGGTTGCTCGGGGTAATCGTTGCCATGGTAACCGAAGCAAAAAATTTTAAAAGTGATTTCAACAGGTTGCCATAAAATCCCAAATTCATGAGCAAATGAGAAAATTTGCATATTTTAAAGGTTTATAGGTTAATAACCATTAGGTGAACATTTTTGATTCTGTAACATATTACAAACTATTTTGCAGTAAAAATCTATAATTGAACGCATTCAGATCCGTTTTTGGGACCTTATTTGAAAGTTATCTCCTATCTTTTTTTATATTAAAAGATTGCTCTTGTATTTTTCATTAAAACATTAGGTGGTATATCCGCTAAAGCGTGTCCACCACCTTACTCTCATTTTTGTTATTTCGAGCTGGTTTATCGAAAATGAAAGAAGGTTTATAATTAATTTTACAATTTTTACTTATCAGGTGAAATATAACTATAGCTTACGGACCAGGCACGTAGCATCGTTTTTGAAAGTGGGGGGGGGGGGGGGGGGGCAGACTCATCCAAAAAATCTTGACAAGCAAAAAAAACAAAAAAAAACCCCGGAAATTTCAATTTTTCCTAAATCTTCAAAATCCTAATCCGTGGGGGGGGGGGGGGGGGGGGGGGGGGGGGCCTGGCGTAGTATATAACTTCATTTTCACTCCTCATTTCCTTATTTTCATATCATTTTTTTACATACTCCCAAAAAAGTGGGGGGCCAACTCAATGGTAATTCAATTTTTTATATGTAAATCTTAAAAAATTTGTTGCTGCCCCCCCCCCCCCCCCCGATGCTACGTGCCTGCGGACATCATTTAACACGTGTTGAAATACCAAAGGTGTAAGCAGATACGCTGGTGCAGGCATTTTCTAATTTATTGGCAAAAAGACTTAATTTATAAGCATATATATTTTGTTCAACAATTGTTTAAACAATTTAACCGTTCTCTAGATATAAGGAAAAGAACGTTTCAGATGCCGATATTTTATCTCTTTATTGAAACTGTTTAATGAAATCTTTATGCTTGCCATGGCATATCGATGAAAAAATAATCATGAGCATCTTTTCTTCTGTATTGCTTATCCCTTCGTATGGAGATATAAAAGATTAAATAATTGGTCTGTACGCCCCATCAAACATCTTGTCACGTAGGTTATGAGGAAAATATTTTGATACTTAGGAGAGTAACGTAACTGTTTTATGTACATTTTTTGCTTCTGTAACACGCAACAAATTATTCCCCAAAAAAGAGCTATAGATGAAAGACTTTTGACCTATCTAGGCCCCCTTATTTGAAGGGCCAGTCCGTTTTCTTTGTATCAAATACCGTAAAGCTGTTTATTTTGGCGGGGAAAACTTGAAAGAACCTGTATGATGATGCCACTTGTCACATAATCCACAATGGAAAATTCACACATCCATTTAAGTAGAAACAGGAGTGGGGGAAGGGTTGCATTCTTTCACCAACAACATTTTTGATTGTAATTGACTGGATCATGAAGGAAACAACGCAAGGCAACAAGACTGGAATGCAGTGGGCCTTTACCAAACACCTTGAGGACCTGGATTTTGCAGATGACATTGACCTACTATCCCACAAACAACAACATGCGGAGGAGAAATTGTCGCGCCTTGCAGCAGAAAAGACCTGCCTTAAAATAAACATAAACTAGACAACATTGAGAAAGTGACCATCTCAAAGGGCCCCGCTTAAATAATGGACAATAAGATGAAAAGAATTTCCGAGAATTTTGCTTTGACCTTGACCTATAACTTAGAAATTTTCCAGCTGGCAAAGAACTTCTAATTCAATCTCATTACCCCTTGCATGCAAGCATTTTTGTTCAATCTCAGCAAAATTAAGCAAACGGGAAATGTTCTACGGTCTAAAACTGATTAAAAAGAGATTCAATATGACCTTCACATTGACTTGGTTCAAGGTCACTGCATGCCATTAACCAAAAAGGTCTGTTTAAGTAAAGTATTAGCCAAATAGGGCTAAGTGATGAATGTGTGTGTGCATACATACACACACTCTTAGTGTGATCAGATATGACCTTGACACTTGACCTACAAACATCATTCAAGGTCACTGCATACCCTTTGATCAAAGGCACCATGTGAGTGAAGTATGAGCCAGATTGAAGCAAACGGAGAGAAGATATGCTCCAGACAAGGATTTTTCATATAATTCTGCTTTGACCTTCATATTTGGCCTCGAAAATTGGTTCCAATTGCCCCCAGCTCTACACCTACATCTGAGTTGCTCACATTAATTGGTATGGTGTTCAAGATTTCTCACTTTTTAAGGTGGCGCACCTTAAAATCTTTCAAAATAATCCAAGAATATCTTGAAAGATTTTAAATATGGTGATAAAAAAATTCTAGAGTTAAGCGTAAAGTGAAGTCACACAAACATCAAGTTGAATATCATCATTTTTTTTTCAAATTAAACGCAAACAATATTCCAATACATGTACATGCTTAATATCAAACTGATTTACAACAATATATACAAAACAAAAATAAAACCAGCAGAAAGACAGTTTAGACATTGTTCTTGTCCTTACTTATGCATCATAAAAAAGTAAACTATGCGCACAAAAATAAATGAATAGAGCATAGTCAAATATGTATATTAAGAGATACAAATGGGCCGGTATAACTTGCAATAAATAAAAATGTATATAATTAACTCCTGGATAATGCTCATCTTTACGAATCTGCATCACCATTTTTACAAAGTAATGACTCTTACAGTAGACAATGAAGTCTCTATCTACTGGTTATATTATTATCATAGGAAGTACATGTAAATGAATAGGGGCCTTATATTATTGATCTGATATGTGGAATTAATCTATTTAAATTTAAAGTAAAATTCTTAGAAATACACAACTCTGAAATTACATACACTGTACCATATGCATATCTCATGCAAAATATGGTTTCATTTTTCAATTTAAACCTTCATCAAACTTTTTCAAAAATCAAACAAATTTTTAATTACTGGTATTATTGTACAAACTAGATCCCATTTTAAAATTATGATCAAATTTTTAGATTCATTAACAATGCTTGTATGTTTGTAACTGTGACAATTAATGAAAGACAATGCATGCAAAAAAAGTTTATATTTAAATTAATGACATTGCAAAAGTGTGTGTTTGTCATTGTCTTTCACAAATTTTTATTCCTCGTCCATTACATATGTCACTTTTTCTGGAACTCTTTTACATCCGGTCACTGAAAATATTTCCATATCAGCTGGATAATAGTTCAGTTCCTGTGCAATTACTCTGATTTTGTCCTCAGGAATGTCCTCACGTCTGTAATAATTTCTGGCAACCAGGAGATCTTTTATGCATTCCTTGATGTGTTTCCTCTCCATTGGCAGAAATGGGACATAGGCAGTGATCATATGTTTGTATATTATATCACTGTGGTACATGCCACCTTAAAAAATAGCATAATATTTACAATACATTTAAGAAATAATCGCTGTTTCTAAATTTACATTACTTAGATATAAAACAGAGCTCTTGACAAAAAATACAAATTTCATTGTTTTTAACATTATGGTACATGTATTAATTATTACATACAGGTTACCAGGTATATTGCATTAACAATCACCTTGTAGTGTTTTTTTTTTTGGGGGGGGGGGGGGCTGATTTGGGGCTGAAATTAGGCCCCAGTCCCAACTGGAAATTTCCTAATACCGGTATTTTACCAATTTTGGAATCAAAATTCACAATTGTAATGTAAAAAAAATTTTGTACGAGTTGTTCAAAATTTTCAAGAAAGACTACACAGATTAATAATAAAATTTTAAGAACTCTAGAAAAAAGAAGCATTAAGCTTTAATTAGCATTTAAATAAATGATAGAAATCATTAAATTTTATTATAATTAATAAAAATGAATTTTCCCAATTTTCTTGTTTTGTTGCTATTTTTCCCAATTGAAAGGGCCCCATCCCCCCAGTCCAATTGGTGAAAAAAACACTGCCTTCACCTACTAAGCTAGCTCATTCAAGAAACAAATTGTGGAATACTTGCTTGTTTTGCTGTTTATCGCAGCCGTGCTGATGATTTGCTCCATTTCCTTGAGTCCAATGTCTTCTCTTTTGAACTCTTTTGAACGCCAATTGTTCAAGGCATGTTTTGATATGTCTTCTCCAGCAGTGTTACTGAAAGCATCATATCACATACTTTTATAAACTTCTTATAAGAATCAATTTATCAAAATAATATTTATCAAAATAATACATATACAGGTTATCAGATTTATAGAAATTCTTTCTATGATTTCATGGAAATAACTTTAAAATTTATTTAGTATTTTAAACAATCAAAGAACAGTATTTATTCTTTTTTTTTAAAAATCAACTTCTAAAACTTCAAGAACTTTCTTAAGAAGAATTCATTACAATACCTCAGAAAAATAAACATTGCCCTCCTGTAATCAGTGCCCCCAAGTTGTTCATAGAAGTCAAAATACGGCTTTAAAGTGTCAAGAATTCCTGCTGGCATCTTGTCAATTTCGTCAAAAATAAATAAGGACTGTGGACACTCGTTCACACTGCTTTCAACTAAATTCCTCAGTTTATCCTGAAAACAGAATTTAAAGCCCAAGTGGGAGCCTTACCGGTATTTTGAATTCCATGTAAAAATAATACATTAATATTGAATTATGAACATCAATCTCAAAATAATAGTTCAACATTTTTTTGTAAAACTCATGATGGAAAATTTACAATATCTGTTAGTGATGTATTCACTTGAGTGTTAGTTCCAACACACCAGTGAGGCCACCACTAATAGAGAATGTCAATGTTTATACGTTCTAGCAATACATATAGTACATATAATATGAAAAAAATCAAAAACATAAGGAGGTTGCAATTGGATGTTCAACAAATTAATCATCAGATCTGCCCTATATGGGGCGCCGTTTTAATATTTTTGAGGTATTTTCTGATATCAGAAAATGATTTTTTGATATCAAGAATTCGAATTTCTGATATCAGGAAATGATTTTTTGATATCAGAAATCGAATTCTTGATATCAGAAAATACGATCCATTTTCTGATATCAAAAAAATCCATTTTCTGATATCAAAAAATCATTTTCTGATATCAGACATTCGATTTTTTGATATCAGAAAATGATTTTTTTGATATCAAAAATTGAAACTGATTTTTTGATATCAAGAATTATATTTTTCTGATATCAGAAATTCAAAGAAAATGGCGAATAAATTTCACCTATTTAATGAATACTCCCTTGACCCAAAATGAAATTGCCGAACTACAGAGCCAGATTTGCATTTAAATATTTGTTGTCTTTTATTTATTTTAATGTAAAATTTAATAAGTGTTCTTGATAATTCTAGTCTTATGTATTGAAAGCGCTAACTGTACGCCTGTATAACTCTTTATATTATGCGAGGCCATCATTTTTCAATATTCACAGCAAATCGCAAAGAAAGCAGTGTTGTTCATTGTATATGTGGCAAAACTTGCCAGAATGAAACCAGGTTTAAAATAAGGCATTCATTATTATTCTTTAGAGACATCTACAGGCTTGAAACATATTTTCTTACAAATTACAAAAGTTGCATTACAGGGAGCATTCATTAAAGTAGATCCAGTGTTCTGTGACGTCACACATTTTTGTAAAACTTTGAATTCTTTAAAAATTGTGCAAGATAGTTTTATTTATTTTATGTGAATATAATCACATGGATGTAATTAGAATTATTGGTAGGTTCAAGATATTTTCGCACTTAATTTTATACTAAATTTCCAAATGTTTATATATTTTATCTATGCAAAGGGGAAATTACTCTTTTTCTGACTTTTCTCTCAGTTGTATGTCTAAATGCTATAGTTTTTCGTATTCCAACGATTAATTTTAAAATATTTTTGTAATTTTAGTTTTCTGATAAAGTTGACATTAAAATTAAACAAGAAAAACAAATTTCTGCCTACAAGATTTTACTTTTAACAACAAAAAAAGACATTTTTCTAATGCTAAAATATGCTTTAGTTTATGTTTATCTGGCATCTCAAAAAGTGTGATGACATGCATATTTTTTCTAACAATTGATGACATTTAAGTCTATTAAGTCGAAATCAGTTCGGTTTTTCAACTTTCCTCAGAGAATTTTACGAGTATGGAGCTACCTTAAGTTGATAGTAATTTTATGTAAGACTTATTTTCTGATATCAAAAAATAGATTTTCTGATATCAGAAAAAGTAAATGATTTTTTGATATCAAAAAATAATTTTGTGATATCAAGAATTCGATTTTTTGATATCAAAAAATGATTTTCTGATATCAAGAATTCAATTTTTTGATATAAAAAAAATCAACTGTAATTCTTGATATCAAAAAATCTATTTTGTGATATCAGAAAATCATTTTTTGATATCGAGAATTAATTTTTGATATCAAGAATAATTTTTTGATATCAAAAATTCAAATTATTGATATCAAATATTTATTTTTGATATCAGAAAATACCTCAAAAATATTAAAACAGCGCCTCATAGCCCTAAGCTTTAAAATATGATGTCTTGGGCCATAAGCTTATATTTAGAAAAGAATAAATGCAAGTATTCTAGCTCTGAAATTTGAACATTTTCCTATATCATTATACAGAGCGAAGTCAAATATGGGGTAAAAATGGCCATGACCACCTAGCTCTCTTAATTTATGTGTGACGGTCAGAGTGCTTTGAATACTGGTGCCATATAGATCAGTTAATAGAGCCCCTGACTAGAGATTCAGGAGGACCGGGTACGAATCCAGTACTTGTCTGTCATTATTTCTCTCATCTAGTTACATTTGATGCTGTGACCAACCCCTGGAACTGACAAGTCAAAATCCTGCCAGGAGAGGAGCCAGGGGTGACTTCAAGGGTGAAGATCATTTAAGGGAGAAGGAATGTGATGGTCAGACCGATTCAAATACACGTGCCAGATAGATCACTAGGTAGAGCACCGGATAGGAGATTAAGCTGGTTTGAATCCTGGGCTGGTCTGTTATTCCTCCCATCCATTACACATGCATGCACTCTCTATGAAATAATCTTGAATTACCTTGTACAAAGGAACCATGTCTTTATGTGGGAATTCTTTGGTTGCAGAGATTAAATGGACATATTTACTCCTCATTCCTTCCTTGTATATGCTCTCAGCAATGATCTTACTGACATAGTTTTTTCCAGTTCCAGTTCCTCCATGAAATGAAAGAGTCAATGCTTTTGATGGGTCTTTTGTCATGTGAGATTTCAAATGTTTAATGATAACATCTGTTACCAAATGCTGTCCATAGAGTCTTCTTCTAAGATCTTCTTGGAGAGCTGTTAATAAATAATATTCATGAGAGAGAGAGAGAGAGAGAGATTCATTATATCTTACTATTTGTGTGTGTATGCAGTCACCGGTTTGATTTTTATTTCCTGATATATATACGATCTGTAAAAGTACAATTGTTTGATAACACAAAAAAACGATTAATTTATGACTACCTGTTGTATTCAGACTTATCCACTTTGAAGTGCAGCATTCCTTAAATTGACATTTAATTGGTGTAAAAACTGTGTATAGTCCAGCAACTACTGCTGTTCCAATGGCCCCGAGTGCAGAGAAGGGTTCTATTGCTGAAACATAAGTAATTACTCCATAAAACATAACTAGTTTAACGAAGTTCATATTGACCGATGAACCCGCGAAAGGCAAACGAGGGCAAACCGAAAGTAGTATTAATGTCTAATTTTAAAATGAACAATTTATTCCGGAATCATTGTACTTAACCATTCTGTGACTCACAAAACACTTTTATGTTTAATATATTATATTGAAATTACAATATTATCATGTGTTTTAGTGGATAGAATACTAAGGCCTAGTACCAAAACATGCCAAAATAGGCATCGTTATTGGTACCAGTCTACCAGATATATATTCTACATTCGTATACGTATGTTGTTTCGACCTGGAATGTTTCGACCCAAGAGATGTTTCGCACCACAATTTTATCCACCATAACAAAGTTATCAAAATTATGTAAATTTTAAATATACACGAGTCATAGTATATGATGTGTTCTGGGGAATAAAGACTTTAAATAATATATATTATTATATAAATCACACTGCAATTCATTTCAACTGCTGAATATCCAAAAAATCTTGACAAGATAATAAATTCCAAAAATCAAAAAAATCCTATTCCGTCGGTGGGGTAGTATGGTTAGCATGCATTTACTTATAACTTACAAATTCAATTTTACTGCTCAGTCCCTTATTTTCACTTCAATTTTTTACATGGTCGCAAAAAACCAGACCCCCCCCCTTCCGGCTATACGTTCCTGCATAGGCCTGTGTGGACAAACAATCATTAATTTTGCCACACCCTTTTCATCAAAGACATTACCGGCCACGAATAACCGTAAAAATTTTGAAACTTAGAAGAAATATACCATATAATGTCAAAGAACTAGAACCATTTTAACAAGGCCTTGGACTTTCAGTAGGATGTAACTATCTATTTCTTTCGTCAAAACAAGTTAAAATGACGCTTGGTTTCAAGCGAAATATACACCGATTGCGTAGCATTAGCTCAAAAGCCAGGCAAAGCTTGTTGATTTCAAAGAGCCATGACTGAGTGGCCTACAATGCAATAGATAGGCCTAAGTCACTTTTCTGTTTGACACAACTACCCAAAGTCCAAGCTCCTGTTAAATTGGTTCTACATGTATATATGATAAGAGTTAAATTTGGCCCCCATAATTCACCATTTTTTAAAGTGTTTCGGGTACAATAAAATGTTATGTTATAATTTAAAAGAGTTGATATAGGATATATTTTTCACATATTTGTTTGATTTATTTGCACTCACTTGCAGTATATGACGTCAGAAGTGACGCTATTTCTATAATTCAATCAAAATCAGTCGAAAATTGACATTTTTCTCATCTTTTTACAAATGGGAAATATAGAGCGCATGCTTGAACCAGGACAAAATTTTTGTTACTTATTAGACTTGGCTAGGTACATCTCTGATTAAAATATTTTGATGGTTCAAGGATGCGCTCTATGTTTCCTGAAAGAATAACTGCTTGAAAACAAGCTTTTTTATGCAAAAATGGCTGGAAAAAGGTTGTCTTTACAATGCCGTTTTTCTAAATTGTGGGCACTTGAGTCAAAATGAACATTAAGTAAAAACATCACATATATATATGTACAAAGAAAACAAAGAATTACAGTACAATAATGATATTCCGTTTAGGGGGCCACTTTAAGCCCATACCATATATATAGTCCTTTAAACCTATCTATATTTGTTTGCGCCGTCCCCGGAATAATGCAGGGACTTATAGCAACAACGAAAAAAAACTTTTACACACCTTAAGTACTAAATATTATCGCATAATTGAAATAGCATCCTAAAGAAAGTTTGATCGGTTTTGGTAAGAAGACGGGCCGCGTAAATATGACTTCCTATGCTACTCGAACACCGTCCAAACTTGAAAGACTCGTCACCAAATGACCCCGTGAATTTCATTATATAAAATCTCTCGAATCAGCAAACAATATTTTCCCGTTAATTAAAGTACCACGCATAAATTTTTGGAGAAAACATAAGTAAAAATTAACTGAGAGCAGAGACATGTTATTTATGTCTCTGCTGAGAGCTAAAGGGTTTACATCTCCCCAAATCATAACATGCTATATAAGGGCTTCTGATCCACTCAGAAACCGTAATTTAAAGATAAATAGGCCTAATCATTTACATTTTCATGTCAGCATTGTAAATTTTGTATTTACCAGAGAGTCTGAGACATCAATAATAATTATTATTTATGTCTCTGGTACTTACATACACGTACCACCCAGTAAACTCAAAGTTTACAATATGACACATGTACATTGTATATGAGTAAAGAAAAGGTCAAACGTCGCAGGTCGAAACATCCCTGGGGCCGAACCGCCATAGTTACTAAAATAATTATAGAAGTCACATGATAACATAAACAAAATAAAAAAAGGAGGAATCAAAAGATCGACGCATAACTGTTCTATATTTTCTTACAGGTAAAATATAGCTGGAACTAAATAACTTTGTTTCATTGGTATAAATATAGCAAGTAATCTTTTCAAGGGTCGATGATATTCGCTCTTTAAAATGTTCATTTATTCCATTGATTTAGTGGGCGGCTTAAAAAAAGAAGGTCGAAGGCGAATGATAATCGCTGTCCAAAGACTAATTACTTATCGCAACAATTAAACTTTCGACACATAGGCTAAATGATAAAATGTTCAACTGGTTCATTCCCGTGTGACATCTTTAGTTAACATATGATATACATATCTTTGGTGAGTTGACTTAAATTGATGTTGATATTAATATAACATAAATACGTACATTAATTTGCTGATAATAACCCAGTAATGAGTGAGCACCTGACTAGAGATTCAGGGGCCCGGTTTCAAATCCTGGTCTGGTCCATCATTATTTCTCTCTTCATGTTACACATGTTTTATGTCGAAAATTATATTTTATTTTACAGTTTTGACTAACATCTTTAAAACAAAATGACCCAGAAGCAATTCCCTACCTGGCTTCCAATTTTCTGTATAATTTTAATACTCTTTGTGACATTGAGCCATGCAACTACAGCAAGTGTTACAAATCAACCCGTCGAAGTGACTTTTCCAACAGCTTTTACAAGCTTTGTACGAGTCAAAGATTCTAACTCATCTGTGAACTACACCTCTGAGCCTACGGCTGAACCTACAACGACCCTTAGCTATACAGATTTTACCACAATAAACGTAACCACAGAAGCTTATAATACCACCACAGTGGAGGTAACTACAGGGGATTACACGACAGCAGGCACCACTGGAGGTACCACCGCAGCTACCAGTGACAATAGCACCTTGCCCAAATATGTAGGATTCATCAGTGCAGGGGTTGCTGTTTTTCTTTATGGAAGTAATTTTGCACCTGTCAAGAAGTTTGAAACTGGAGATGGTTAGTTTGAATCTTGCTTATTTACATTTATTTGAAGTCATGTGTCATAAATGCATGCATATAATCAAGCTTGAATACATGTAGTGATATCAGAATATTAAATTATTGTACCTATAACCAACCTTTTCTTTTATATCCCATTGTAGGGATGTTCTTTCAGTGGATTCTGTGTGGGGGTGCCCTTCTGGTAGGAATTATAGTACAGGTGATTCGTGGCACAAACCACTTCTACCCACTGGTAATGTTAGGTGGTTTAATATGGGAAACAGGTAGGATTGAGTGTCGAAGGTTTTGGTTTTAAAACATTCATGTTAGCTTTATTGTCCAAATGTATTAATTTTTTTGTTAGTTATTATTAGATTCATTTTTTTAAAAAATTCAATTTTTATGATTACATGATTATTTATAAAAATGTACTGTATTTATTTGAATGGTAGAAAATGGGAATACAAAATATTGTATGCTACAGGCAGATTTTTGTTTTGATCATATGTAAGAAAATTTATGAATTTGCATGGTACATATTTACAAGATGTATTGAATTTCAGGCAATATTTGTGTTGTTCCGATCATCAAGACAATTGGCATGGGCCTCGGTCTGTGTATCTGGGGTATGACCAACCTTCTCAGTGGCTGGGCGACCAGCAGGTATGGCAAGCTAGTTTACTATTTATTCCTAAAACAAGATATTTCTTGTATTTTTGCTGAGAGAGAGAGAGAGAGAGAGAGAGAGAGAGAGAGAGAGAGAGAGATTGTTGTTTTGTTGATGAATCCTTAAATGCAAAAGGTTACTGCTTCTGGGGTTTTTTTAAAATTAAATTATGAATTTTTTTTTACTTAAGAGTCCAAACTGTTTGTTGTTTTTTTAGATGCTAGGTCCTAGTATTTTCTAAAATTTAATATCTTGAGCATATCATCTTTAATATGATATTGTCATGAGAGCAGAATTGTAGAGTACTGTGGAATCATCATTGTTCATGGGGGACCAATGTTCATGGCTTCGTGGATAACACTTGCCCACGAATTTACATCCCCACAAATGTATTTACAAGCATTTGTTTAATACTTATTAAAATTATCTAGAACTTACTACCAACAAAATCATGTCCCCACGAACCAAGAAAATTTTGGCTGCCCACGAACATTGACCCCCAAGAAGAAGAATGTTTCCTCAGTGGATCTTTTTGAATATTTAAACTGTTATGGTACTTATAAACAGATTCCCTTATTACCATTAAACATGTTAAATAGAGGATACTACTGTATACATGTATATGCAAAACGAGAAAATTAATAGTTTTGATGACAAAAATAAAGAGATATCTTGTTTTGAGAATTAACTGTAAGTAGTAAAATGATTTGCCATCAGCAGGTTAGTTGTATTCAAAGATGCTCTGACTGAACCACTGCAGATTTAAGGCTTAGACATTGTTGTGTAGTCATCATGCACATAAGAATGGTAGAATTAGAAACAATTTATGGTAGAAGTTTAAAATGATAAAATGAGAAGTTTATTTCCAAACACAATTAAAGTAAAGTGCCAGGGAGAAGTAATTTGGATTGATTATAACTGTACATTGTAATTGATTTTATCCATTAGATTTATAATACATTTTTAAGACTAGGGGAATGAAACTGATATGCTGTTAGTGTATATTTGTTATAAGTGTGTTTCCCTTAACTGTGTTTTGCCATATACACAATACTAAATTCAAAGAAATATTGCCTTATATTACGAAGAGAAACCACTGCAGTGCTAATAACTATACACCACTGTTTAACAACATGCAACCTTAGAATATAAAACACAAATACACCAAACAGCTCCAACTAAAATAGATACAATAAAAGTTCCCTTTGTAAGCACCTTTTGCTATGTTTGAAGACCGATTTTTCCTCTAGATTTGGTTGGTTTGGTTTGACCGAGAGTACCAACATTGGAGATTACACGCTGAACACTGTGGGTGTCATTGTGGCTGTATCCAGGTAACCAATTAATTCTCTTTATACAGGTAACCAGTCAATTCTCTTGAACCTTAGTTTTTACTGGGCTATTTTGCCCTCTTAAATGAGATTGTACACTGGACACCACATAAAGATTTCCGTGCAAAATTAGCATTAAGAAGACCAACAATGACAAAAGCATAATGTTCATTGAAACGATATCACAAAAAGTTGTATAATAGTAATTCAGTTGAATGATACTTTTGTATTGCTTTCTTTCAGCTCGATTGTATTTGCCTTTGTTAAGAATAACGTCACCCCAATTGACCTACCAACTGACACGGAACCTCTCCTGGGTGGCTCGGTAAGATTCGGACATGTTGTCCATACATTACCCCTACAGTGACTCTCTATCACATCAGTAGCTTCCGCTTACTTCTCTTAGTAAATGTAGCGGCTTTGTTTCAGCCTGCCAGACAAACCTATGGAACCTCTGGGGACTCCCTATACAGTAACTCAAACAATCACGATCAGTTGGTCTTTAATCAGAGAAGAGTAAGTACTCCTACTGTCCCACCCCTATACCAATCCCCACACCTCTCAAGTTCCATCCTCTGCCATTATCTATATTCAAGTAAAGAAAGGTTTGAAAAAAAAATTAGTCAAGAATGGATGTTTATTTTGCTTATATACTGTAAACCGACTTCTATTCGCGGCGAATTTATTTGGTGATTTAATGGAGATAAACTGGTTTGCGTTCGTAGTAATACACAGTGTAAGACAGAAAAATCTCACACTGCTGTCTCACACTAGACAAACCAATCTCACACTGGCGATGATGCAAGAAATGTGTATCTTAAACATTGATACATGTGTCTGTAATACTCCAAATACATATACTAGTATGTTGAAGTGAGTTGGAACTCTTAATCACATAACATATATTTGTTAATACAATTATTTTGATTACTCAGTTATCTCATTGTTATATCAGTTATAGCAATGTTATGGAGATATTTTTTGGTATGGTTTAGTAGATTCATATAAAAATGTGATGAATTAATATCCGCATAAAATCACAAAATGCACATCTTGCAGATTTTGAATTATCGCTTTAATTTTTTGGAGCAATGTAAACCAAAGAAAACTATTATAAAAATTATGCATTCACAATTTGAGGGAATCGCACAATTAAGTAGCGGGTACTCGCATAAAATAAATAAGGAGTCTACAGTATTAGTTTGCTTTAAGCTTTTACATGCGAAGCCCTGCATGATATATTTGGCAATATAAATTGTTTTTAATATTTCTGATTTCCATTATTCTATGTGTCTTTATTCTTTTTACATACTTGCAAGAGTTATAGAACTTGCCAGGGTTGTATTTATCAATATTTCAGTCAAGAGGAAGCATCAATGCTGAATCTTCCGATTCCGAGGACAGTACTTTTATAGACAGGTTGTCTCCTGGCAGCAAAAGAGCTCTGTAAGTACACAGAAGGAATATCTCATTATCTCAGTATTAACCAGTATCTATCTCTCAGTTTTCCATATTTTCGGATGCTAAAACCTTACAGTTAGGTACATTTTACTTGAATATTAATTTATTAAATTTGCTGTTTAAATTCCAGTGTATTGAAAAACAAATTTTTTACCTCAAAATATGACAATGTATACTGAAATCCAGCATTTTATGTGGCATAGGACTCTGAATATTTATATAAGCCAACTCTTTTGAAAGATGCTCTAATACATTTTAGGTTATTGACTACCAACATGTAGTTAGTTTGCTCATAAAAAATTGGACACTGGATTTTACTTGTTGACTGAATGTCAAAATAATAAACTGGTTATTCAATCAGTTTTAGTGTGACTTTTGGACAAGTAATTAAGTTTCTGTGTTTAGCTACATGTATGATCATGTGGTCCTGAAAACCAAAATATACTGTGTGTGTCTTTTGTAGAGGTATAGTGCTGTCTGTGTTCTCAGGGATCCTCTATGGTCAGATGTTTACACCGGCCATCTATCTCCAGGATCATGGTCACTCCAAAAACGGTAAGCTGATAAAAAATCACAGAAAATACTTAAATTAAAAGTAAGAGTGCCCAGTAATAATTACATGTGTGTCTACCATTCCAAAAGGAGACATCGTGTTGTAGATTTTCTTCTTCTTGTGTATGTTGGGCCTTAACTTTAACACCCTTTGAAATCTGAAGATGACATCAATGAGAGGTGCACTATATAAGATTTTTCACCTTGACACAAATTTACGATCTAAAGGTCAAACTTAAATTCTTCTTAATCTTCCTCATTCAAATTCATGTATCAGTAGGTCCATAACTTTAATTCCCTTTGATATTAAGACTTTAAACATGGAAATCAGTCATTTCCCGAATATGCTTTGATTCATGTATATAAGGACTGTAAACTTGAAACTAAAACAATATTAATACACTGACATGTACAAATGTTAAGTTTTTAATCTTAACTTGCCATTTTATCTAAATGTCAGCTTGAAAAAAAAACCACCAAGACATTTTGTCCAGAATGTAACTTTGAAATCCTAACTAAGAGATACCAAACTCAGAACAGTTAGAAAGGAATTCAATGATACCAACATTTTTTATCTTTAAACCTATTTTGTATTTTAAGGTCAATCAACTTCTAAAAATATTGTTTAACAGATCAGAATGTTTTATTATACAGTCTGTAAAGTTGAACCATAGATACATGATATGAGATGTTGCTAAATTCTGCCCAAATTGTTGACCTTGACTTGATATTTTCAGCACAGCATAAAAATTAGAAGAAAAAAATGTTTCATTCATTTTTATCTATCCTGAGTTGAAAGCTTGGCTGAGCTTTTATGATCAAAATTTGTCAGTTGTCTGTTGTTGTCATCATCAACTTTTCCCAACTTCATGCACATCTTCTTCTCCATAACCACTTATCATACTTAACACAAACCATTATTGAAGGGAGGGATTCAAGTTTTTTCAAATGAAGAGTAACAGCTTCTTTAAAGGGGAATTAATTAAGAAATATGGAAAATTTGTTGTTTTTTTTTCTTCAAAAATCTGCTTTTCAAGAACCAATTGGCCAGAAAAACTAAAACTTATGTGTAAGCATTCACAGATAGTATAGATTCAAGTTTGTTCAAATCATGTTTTTAGAGGGTAGGGTGAAGCCACAAGTGGGTGGGGGGTGGGGGGTCAAATGTTTACATACAAATATAAAGAGAACTGTAAAGCTCAATAAATGATAAGACTATGAAAGCATCCTATTACAAAAGGGGCTCAATTTTTAGCATAAGAATACCTGGAGAAAAATTTGTAAATATATTTATAAAGGATATATGTTACCACTTTGTCCAGATAAATGACAGAGGGCTATTGTTTCTCAGGTGAGCAGTGTGGACCATGGGCCTCTTGTTGTCTATATATGTATGTTAGTAATGAAGGTGAGTTTACTTTTTATATTGACAGCTTTGGACTATGTGTTTGCCTGTTTCTGTGGGATATACAGTACAAGCACAGTGTATTTTGTCATCTACATCATCTTCATGAAGAACAAGCCCAAGGTCTATCCCAAGGTCATCCTCCCAGGGGTGATCTCTGGTCTCATGTGGGGTGGGGCTACAGCCGGCTGGTTTGTAGCCAATCAGGTCCTGTCTCCCGCCATAGCATTTCCCATAATTACCACAGGACCTTCCATCGTTGCTTCACTATGGGGAATTTTTATATTCCATGAAATTAGGGTATGTGTACACATTGATTATATTTACATGTATAAGCTATTGATAATTTGATTGTCTTTAAACTTATTTAAACTTGATTTAGAATATCTGTGTTCGTATTGAAGCTAAGTTAACTTTTCTTAAATCAATTCTTGTATTTGTTCCACTCAATCTACTGGTAAGTTATGTAGTTTAATATTGTATTCTTATAAGTGTCATTTATCATTGCAGGGAACCAGAAACATTTGCATTTTACTGCTGGGCTTTGTTTTTGTGATAACTGGAGCTGTACTCACTGCACTATCTGAAAAATAGTGATCTCCCTTTTCCTAGATGTAAACAATACAAACTATACCTTGGTGATATTGGGTTTATGCTCTGTGATACTTCATTTCAAGCATCATCAAAACCAATAATCTGTAAGACATTTTGCTTTTTAAAGAAAGCAGTCATATTCACTCCACTGAATACTCTGTATAGTTTTAAAAAGATGGAATATTTTGACTTGAGAGTAATACATGTGTCCGATTCAAGGAGAAATAAGACAACTCTATTTTGTGACAATTAAAAAAAATAAACAGTGCTTGATATTTTCTATCTTTTTCTAAGTACATAGTTCATTTGACTAAACCATCAGCTTTTAACCTGACAGTCACAAGGTCAGACGCGACCTATCTTCCTTTTATGTCTATTTTTCCTATCTCCACAATGTGAAGATTTCCACTAAGTAATCCCATAATTATATTTTTATGCTATATGATACTTTTTTATTTAGATATTAGGAGTTCAATCAGAAATATATAATATGGCTTTATTTATAAGGATTCAAATCCATTTTGCATGCTATATTTTAAGGAAAATTCTAAATATTCTAGCTCCGCAAAGAGCCTGGTAATGTACCCTGAATTTTTGGGAATTAACAGGATTAAATGTTAATAAATGAGGAATGATATATCAAGGAAAATTATATAAAATTGAGGAACGTCTCATGTGTCTATAAATTCTGTCTTTCACTTGGTTTCACAATTGTTACTCTTCTTAGATTATGCATATAGTTTTGTAAAAGATTGTATATTTTGAAAAATTTAAAATATTGATTGAAAAAATATGTACTTTAATCATGTAAGCTTTACTCTCCCATTATACTAAAATTGGTTTTTGTTTAAAAAAATTAGCTATAACACTCTTAGTAGTTTAATCCTGTTAAATGGAGTCAAGAATCATTACAATGTAAATTTTAATTTCAGAATACTGGTAATTGGAACAGTATGTTATCATCTTTTTCATAAAAATGAATACATTTTAAAAGAAATAGCTTCAAATTTTAAGTATACATGTATCTGCATCGTCTCCCATGACAACTGAGTGAATTCCTCATATTGTTTATTCATTGTTTTGTGCATGAGCTGTGATGACTTTATTTTCAAATCTACTTACGGTAGTACCGGTATTTTTTTTATATAGGTTGTAATTGTAATATTTTATTTTGACACCAATGTAAAGCCTGCTCTTGTTATTGTTAGCGAAGCATTTACAAAGAGTATTTTGCCTGGAGAATAAAATCCTTGTATTACTGTGATACAATATGCAGGTTTAATAATGTAGGATTTTCAATGATTAGACAAATTAATATAACAGTCCATCTTAGAGGAGTATAAAATAAAAGAAATGTAGCAGTTGTTTGTAGTAATGTGTGACTGGTCTCAGATCTCCAGGTGGTGATTCATCACTCAATGGTTTGTGTATATTTTTGTTTCAAATGACAGTGCTGACTGCATTTTAGAATGTACCATCTCTTTGGCAAGTAGTCATTATCTTTATTGACCCAGACCTTTATATACAGTGTCAGACTATCAGTGTATCATTTTAAAGTTTTACCTAAATTATTTTATACATGTACATACAAATCATTAATGTATATGATAAGCATGGTCAAAGTATTTTCACTTCATATGGAAATTTTTTGATTCCTCTGTAGAGTTGTTATTATTGTGTAAAGTTATTGTTTCTGTAAACCTTATCATATAAATAAAACTTTTTTTGAAGAAAATAAAAATTACCAGTATATTTTATATCTTGAGATTATTCAAACGTGCATTTTCCCCAGTTCTCATTGTAAATACTTAAATAATTTTAATTTATCAGTAATACATTTCAAGTAAAACTCTTTTATTTAATAAAGTTTAGTTCTATAGATACTTGATAAACTGTGAATTTTTATGCATCTTATAAGATAAATTTACCAGTGTTTAATTGATTTAATACATTGTAAAATACTCAAAAAAGCATATAATCGTCACCATGTCGCCATCATCGACATTTTCATCGTTATCATCATTATTATTCAGGACGTATGGTAGAAAATAGAAAATTACTCTCAGATTATTTTTTGGCAAAGCATACAAAGATGCAGTGTATAGGCAGTTCTCCAGTAACGCCAAAAACTTAAGGAAATATGCGATCCATCGTCAGCCATGAAGAAGAGATGGTGCATCTGACAGCGGCTACAGCGAACTCCGCGTGAGTGCATTTCAAGCGACGATTATTCCATGGAAACAATGGACATAAACTGCAGACCCCATCATCTTCTGACTGACCCCCCCCCTCTCTCTCTCTCTCTCCAATTATTATAGATGCAGATGTTTGCAACCTTGGAAGATATATAGTTCTAGTTTATATATGCTCGTTTTTTCTCCAAAAATTGTCACATGTTGTTTTGGACATTCCACCACCATGGATCATTAACACAGTGAATCAATCGCATGGTATCTAGGTCGCTGCCTGTAGCTTGACATCATTGGGGGTACTGAGAGGAGTGGTTTAAATACCTACCGGTGTTGTGATTGGAATAATATGTGTTATGACTATACACCGTTCTCTAATACTGCACAAACAAACGGACGGGATTATACAACAATGAGTCATCTATCAGTCTGATCAACGCCTCAGAATCCCAAGGTAGTTCGCCCACTCACTGGTCGCACTGCCCATAAATAAATCGTGCGAAAAATGTTTAAAGAATAAAAAGTAAATAAACTGTAAAAACAAAAGAATTATCAAAAGATATGTTTTTCTATGAAATTCATTAGTTTCGTACTCGTACAATCAGTATTGGAGTTGAAGTCAGTTTCCATTGTCTACTTTATGATGTTGGATTAGATATGACCCCCTCCCTTCCTTGGAAAGATGAAGAATTCCTCGTTACATTCTTAATTTTTTATACATTTTTAGAAGGAGGGGGTCGTTAACTAATTGAGATGATCAGTTCGGACTAATTCTGAATTGAGATAAGAATTGCCCCTGATCGTAGTGCATCTCTGATCATTACACAGTGTATTATAATGTTCAAAGATATACACAAATAGCCGCTTACAGTAGGGGTTAGATATCTGCATCTTTGTAATTAATTTTGTTACAGGTTCCAGTCGTTGAATCAATGAGTAAAGCATTATTATTATCAATGGCAAAGAATTTTTTATAAACTTTTGAAATAATTTCCGGGACATTTGATCGATGTAAAAAATAAAGAATGAATGAAACCTGCATTTCATTTTCTATCCCACGGCAAGACAATGATTTTTTATGTTAAACAATAGTGCGTAGCAAATCTGAATACTTTTATTTCTTCTGATTGTATATCTACATTACAATAATAAAAAAAGAATTAGTTCATGTCGAAAATGTTGAATGCAAGATCTTGTAACACATGCTTAACAATAATATTAAATAAATCTGCTCTTTTTTTTTTTGGTAGCCAACTCAGTTTGTTTTTGAAATGTAACATGTATTATATGACCCCGAAAAACAACAACACACCACAACCACCCCACCCCCCCCCCCCCAAAAAAAACCCATGGATTTCAATGTTTATATTTACATCTCTCTGTCTCTTCCATTAAAAACGTAAATGTACCTTAAAATATTTTATTATTGGTCAGAAAAGTACATAGTAGAAGCCAAAATGTACGTCGTCAGCCCAAGAAGTTTGTGCTTTTAGTGGTTGCTTTGAAAGTTAACAACCTATATCGGTCGATCTCGAAATACTTCATGAAGCGTAAAAAAATAATGTGCAATCAAATAATACCAGCATTAATTTGTAGGCATTTGAATAAGCAATGAATATGAAAGCATATCGAAACAGATAATGCGGAAGTTTATTTTTGCCATTGGTGATTCGGTCTGATGTTTATGCGCGGGCAAACTACACTTCAATTTTCATACGTACACTGTTATTAGATCCAACTTAATTCAATGGGCTTCAGGTACTGTACTTTATTTGGTGTACATCACACCGAAATTAAAGTAGCGGGCATTCCATGAAAAGAAATTATAACATGCGTCACCAGGGTGATGTTATTTGTCGTTACTATATTTTTGGTTACTAGACTTTGACCCGTGAGAACACTGGTTGACATTGCATATGATATCGGACATTTACGAAACAGTTATATCGACACACCGTATTGTTGACATTTATATAACCAAGCCTACAATAATGCTATTAACTTCACTACACTCTGCTTAGTTAAAATAATCTAACTGTGTCTCGGGACAGGCCTTGACGACAGTTAAAATGCATCACATATACCCGTAATGTTGCCAAAAAATTGCAGAATCGCTCCGAAACGATTTTGGAAAACATTAATGCAGCTGCATTGAAAACAAACCATTTTGAAGCTGTAAATACCTCTCATCTAACAATTTAATTCATATAAATGAAGAATTCAACACTTTTTCACCGACGTTTTTACTCGCTTCGAATTTACACACCATGT
The DNA here is from genome assembly GCF_025612915.1 of Magallana angulata. Taxonomy (NCBI): domain Eukaryota; kingdom Metazoa; phylum Mollusca; class Bivalvia; order Ostreida; family Ostreidae; genus Magallana; species Magallana angulata. The sequence continues at coordinate 11,206,240 of NC_069117.1, forward strand.
TTGATATTCGGAACTCTCGGGATTTTCATTTAAATGCACAAGGTTAGAGCTATCTCCCGTATTTCCTTTGATAAACAGAATAGATGACAAATCAATGAAAATTTACACGTATTTGTAATATCGTTTCTAAGTTTATCCATGCAAATGTGATATTGTGGAAACATAAACTAAACGGCTTTCCGTGATTTAGAGTGAATGAAATGCACATGCACAAGATTTTAAAATCCAAAAAATCCCGATGATTTCCGGATTTTTAAAATGAATTTTCGTTGATTATTAATTAGAGAAGCTTGATTAAGAAAAAATAAAAACTAATTGGTAATCTTCAAGTACCAATGATGTTTTGAATATATAGTACTCTTCCGATTTCTCGGTATTAAAGCCCAAAAATTCGAGTCAATTATTTTAATATAGTAGTATAGAAGATATTGTGCTCTCCTTGAGAAAAAGACATTTTTATCAAATTTTAAAGCTAAAATATATGGAACTTTTCTTTACTTATTAAAAGTTTATAGCCTGAAAAGATGAAGTAGACTGACCACCAGCCTCCCTCACCTCACCTACATGTAACCCCTTCGTGCCCGCTGGCACATAAGGCGCGGATACACTGTCTCCACCTGTCCCTGTCTTTGGCTGCTGCACTCGCTCACGCCCAGCCCTCCTCACTAAGTCTTATTTTGTGGATTAAAGTAAATTCTCCAAGGACCTTTCCGAATTTTAATCGATATAATTTTAGAAACTTTGAAAACTGCGGATAAATACTAACAGCAAACAGACTTTTTATTCTTCTTTCAATGTAGCATTCTGGTTGTTAATACATTTTTCCATAGCTCCAACTCATAAAACTTGCATAAAACTTGCATAAAAGGGAGAATTTTAAAAAAAGATTTAAAAATGATCATTAGATACTTTCTTTCCTGGTTATTACGGGATATGAAGGTTAGAATCATTGCAGAAAATATCTATGTCTATGCATTATCTGCAATGCTCGCTACCTTTTTATCGTATATATATATATATAGTCGCCAACTTTATATCCCGTATAAACTATGTTAACATGTGAGTTGGAATGCAAACCAATTTATCGTTTTACAACGAATAAAAAAATATCAAAGCAATAAATAACACTTAATATTACGGACTGTCTTTGTCTGTTCCGAAAATAAAGACTGCTTATGCGCTACAACTATAAATAGTATTATCTTAAATGTAGTAATTATATTATCTTAAATGTATTAATACATGCATACAGTTACTGAATAAGAATTATGTATACTCGTATTTATAACTTTCAAACTTGGGTGTTTATAAACATTAAAGGTTTTTTATTATGCTACCATAAATTGAGTTATTTCTGTTTCTTGAAACAGAGAGAGGTGTCTTCCCACAAATGTTTATTTAAAAAAATATAATTTGGTGTTAGTCATAACACCCTCTTATATTTTTAAATAAACATTTGTGGGAAGACAGAAACAGTCTACTGTTAAAATAAGAAATAAGAAATAAATGTTAAAAGAAAAAAACCTTTATTAATTCAGCTTGATTAATTATTGATACATGTAATATGAACCGTGAATATTAAAATAAGTTAATATTGTTATCTTTAAAATGATCATTAAAATCCAACATATAACTGTTGCATATAAAGGCTTCCATCTTCGAGTTTTTTTTTTCAATTGATGTTAACCATTGGGTAACAAACCTGCCACACTTATTAACTTAATCCCCCCCCCCCCACCCTAATGCGCCCATCGGCTCTTTTCATCTGATGATTTTTCTTTTCATTATCAAGTGGATTAACCCTGCATGCTTACGCTGCTAATCCAATTCCGGGATCTTTGGCCAGAACGGTATATATCGCTGGGACAAGCGGTAATTACGATGTTCACCCACATCTATGATCTTCTCGGCAGACGATCTCTCGTCTCGCGAGATCTGGGAGGCTGATAGTCCCTGTCTCTGTAACAACTCTCCTGTTTCTGCGGTATTGGTCGTGAAGGATTTTATCACTATCAATGGTAATCTAGCCCCTCTAATAAAAACAGCTACGTGAATATCCTTGGAGCCATTTTCAGCGAGAAAGGAAAAACGCCACACTTGCAATGATCCATACGTTCGTTAAAGACAAAATAAATTAGTAAATTCTATCAGAAATGTTTATTTGTATGAAGTTTACAACAAACCATACTCCGGATTTAACCGCATCTACATCTACAGCATTACGCTTTACTTCCGAGCACCAAAAAGTGAGATTCTACTGTATATAAGAAAGTAAAACGTCAACCAAATCAAAATCTGGAAAAGCAAAACAAAACAAATGTAATATAAGTATGCAAGGTTATTAATGTCATAGATCATTCTTACATCATTGAAGATCTATTCACTGATTATTCGGAAACTTTTGCCTCTTTTCCATCTTCGCATCATTTCTTTACTATAGCAAAACAGCTAAAGAACAAATACAATGGATATTGATTTACAAATTGCTCAAGAAATCATATTTAGCGATGCACAAAAACACAATTTTCTGGGCATAAATGACGAAATATATCAAACAAAGTTCTTATTTTAAAATGAACGTTGATATTGAGTAAGAGAAGTATCAACTTTTAATATGTTTTGTCTGAAAAACAGCAGAATTCTAAAATACACCCAACTCCCACCCATACTGCTGTTTTGACCATTTATTATTTGTATGCATACCTATGCAATGTACCGTTTCTCCTTTAGACAATAGACTCCGATATTTTGCCTGCAAGGTATAAGCCTTTGAAAGTATATTACATAACTAGTATCCAGTGTTTTGCACGCATGCACTTTCTCCACCCGACGACAAGGTTCTCGATGGGCACTGCTAATGATTCATTAGAATTTCCTTTCAAAATGGCTTATCAATATACATGTAGACATCTCAGCTATTCAGACTTCTTGCTGAAATTACAGCGATTCAATATATTTTTCTTGCTAGATCTGTTTATTTGGTCACCATGATGACCTCTGCTTAATGACATCTTGAAGAAAGTATATTTAATAATATGAAGAATATATAAGACAATAAGAGAAGGTACGTTAACTACTAACTAGTCCAATATCCTTTTGTGCTCAAATATGGAACAAGGATAATTCCTATGATGATTGCGTTTGTACGTGCCTTAACTATATGTATATTGTTCTCTTCACACAGAAACTGGCCTCTGCCAATATTGATACGAGGTCCTTCAATATTCAGTGGCTGCACGCGAATATCGAATTATGGTCAGATGATACATAAACGCCATTGAAATGTTCTCTAGTGGACTTAAAACAACACTTTATTAAAGACACCGTAAACTCATAAAGTGAGTGGAGAAAAAAAGTTTTGCATGCTGCTGGCCCATATAATAAGGCGGAAGGGTGTGTTGGGGATGGTGGTCTTATGTATTACTAGTAGTTCTATACAAGTACACATTAATCACTTGTTCTCCTGTATATGAGGAACACTGTAGTCATTGTCTATCACCCCCTTGAAATCACCGTTTAATTAGAGCATTTAATTCCACTTGAATGAAAAAGCAGCAAATTCAACTTGTAAATAAAAAAAAAAAGGCAGCATAAAAAACTTTTTTATGTTCATTTACAAAATAGCTTGCATATGCATTTTGAAATATAATGGCACTCGAAGAAGTCAGACATTTGTTTTAGAAAAATACACCCTATAAATAAACGAAGCTAACTTTTTTGTATAGTAGACGTTTTATTCATTCTTTCATTCAGGCTTGAATACTGCAAGGAAAACTACTGTTCGCAGAAAATTTATATGTTATGACGAAGTGAAGAATCAGCTCTATACAGATTACCCGTGTCAGAGAGCGTTGCTCTAATTATTGTCTGATGGTAGCATATTTGAAGTTTACAAATTTCTCGAAAAACAAAACGTTAACGTAGCAACACTGTTTAATAACTTGCAAACTGTGTATGGCACATTCAGCAGTTTTAGTAAATATGAGTAAGAATTACAGGACGCCGTCTGTTAATCAAAATAATTGGGGTGCAAACGCTAAGTTCTCTACACGATGAAAGAGTTTCGAGTTACTATGTTTCATTCAACTAGATGTTGTTAATTTGTCTCACCAGATTCATTAAGTGTTTTAAGAGCGTTTGATGGTCGTGGTCATTTTTTGACTATTTAAATCTCCTTAAGAAGAAGAGCTCTGTAGAAACATACTATTCAAATTTTAAAGTAAAATATTTGAGATTTCTCATTACTAAATGATAGCCATATCTAAAAGTTAAGGGCAGATCTGATTGGTAATTAGTTGACCACCCAGCCCCCTTAAAAAACTTGTTATTATAGTTATTATAGTTAAACATGCGGTGCACAGGTACCTGTAATGTGCTGAAGCATGTTTTTGCTATGAACGAACTCATCAAAATCCCACTATAGATGCTCTTTTATCTGCAGTTCGCTTATACGATTGAATGGCATGCAGATTAAGTGTTTCGGATTACACAGGAGTCGCTTTAAACAAAAATTACTGCAAATCACACGAAGATACATGTACAACATCACAACTCGGCTTGTGTTCTGTTATCTGCAAAACATGCTTTAAAATATTCTTCGACACTTACTAGTAGCACATAGGATGGTGTATGAAGAAGAGAAGGTATTTACAGCAATCTAGATAGAACGAGGTTTTGAGAATATCAATTTTTCATGTTCGAAAGTATGACAGTTTCAAAGATATCAAATTTAAACTCAGTACAATATTCATTAGTTCAAATAAAGATGAGCGAATTTGAATGGTAAAATATTCAAAATACATGCATTAGCAATAGTAATAAATGGGTATATCAATAGCAATTTATAATGTTATATTCAAACTTTCTAAAAAATCGTTTATACAGTTTATCATCATCTGTATATACATGCATAGATATGCATTGCTTTAACGGAATCTCATGCACGAAGGAAAGAATTTGGCTCCAGTTTTTTTTTTAGTAAAGACGATCTAAGAAAAGAATGGCCCTGCGAATCAGAGGTTTCTATTTTTGTTTCCTTTCATATGACCCAAACCCTTGCGTTTTTCGTGTTACTTGTCGAAATGAACGAAATTGCACCGAATAATACAAAACCAAAGCTACTCTGTTCCCACTGCTAGCCTTTCACACAGTGCGTATACCTGGAAGTTGTCAGAAATTCCACCATTAATGTCTAAAATGGAATTCGGAAATAAAGAAAAAATGTATGGCAAATAATGCAAAATCAAACACTAAGATGTAAATCACCTCCCTCTTTTTATCTTGAATCATAAACACATGCCAAAGTTGTTTTAAGGGCACCTGCTATACCGGTATATTTCACATCAAAACGCTCACAGCTCCAAGTCATGCATGCATTTTATGCCAAATTTCATGCAAGATCTTTGGAAGTAAATGTCCTATTTAATGTTGGCAGTCTCTCTCTCTCTCTCTCTCTCTCTCTCTCTCTCTCTCTCTCTCTCTCTCTCTCTCTCGTTCTCTCTTATAAAATGACTAGAATTTATTCAACCTTTCCATGATCAGAAAAGTACTGAAAAAGAACTACATTGTAATTCTTCTTAAAAATGATGAACAGAAAGAAAAAGGTATATGTTGTCCCCTACGACGTCAAATCGTTGATAAAATGTTTGAAAAGTGTGGGTAACTATGGAAGTTTTTCTGATACCTATTTGGCTTTTTAAAAATGTTGCATCATAAAATTACATGTAGATTGGCATGCATTTCCATTGTTTAATAAAAAAAACCAACGCGTTTTTGTTAAATTCTGAACATGTTTATACATCAAAAGAAAAGATACAGTCCTAACTGGTGTTATATCAAAAGCGCAGGTTGTACAAGCAAGCCAATCTTGTTGAACTTTAATACCGAATGAAAACCTGTGAAACCCATCAGACACATAGCATTCAGGAGGTTGCACCCAGACTTGCCATTCATCTCTATCATGTACAGTATTACGGAACAAATTACTAACCAAACAATCTTCCATGTTGATATTGGCCGATGAACGCAAACGATTAGCAGCAGTCGGGACCAAGAACCTGTTTTTCGGCCATTAGTGTGTCCGAAGAAATAATTAAAATCTGAAGTAAAACGTTAATTTTATTAATACTTAATTCGATAAGCTAGTATAAAGTTAGCAGATTTTAGGAAAAGCCAGATGCATTCATTTTAATAAAATTATGCAAAATTTTACAATTTATTGAAGAATTTCAGAGACACGTAAATCTCTACTAAATAAAATAGCATATGTTTATATTTACCACTTTAAAAACTGGACGCACCAGCTTTTAGGATAGATGCAAAAACTGTATCCGGAAAAAACGATGACCGCAATTGGTGTATACGAATAGATGAAAACACGGCTGGCGTGATTCTTGGAATTATATCCACGGAACAAGAACTCCAGAAAAGTTGACGCTAAAACAAAACTCTATCAATACAATGAAGAAATATGAAATGTTTCCAGAGGGGACGAAAAAATTATCAGCTTATTTCTCCCGTGGCCTTTTGGCAGAAGCCATGGTTATAATAAAATAAGCAATAGCCACGTGTGAGAGAGGTGAGCAAGTCACCATGATGCAAACGATTCATTAAATCAGCATAAACCTACACATTCTCCTAATGAGATAATTAGATTAGAAATTAATTGTCAAGGTTTAGAGTGCAAGTAGGGTGAATGCGGAAGGGGAACTGTCTGTTGGTGATCTTTCAAGGACGACGACGTGCGACATATTTGGATTTGCATACTTCAAGACATAGCAAAGACAGTTTGCCGAGAAGAACTGCTTGAAATTGTTCCTCTCTGTACGTCGCTCAAGAGCAATTAGACTCATTCTAATACACAACAGCTTAACTCTCCATATTTGGAGGGAGGTGTCGCTAGACTTTGAAGGGGGACGCGGCTGAACTCTCGTTTTCCGCTTCCTGTTCGCGGGTTATTGTTAGCAGCTAATTAATATTGATAAGTTTCTTGTCTACCTGTGCGTAGGATAATGACATCATAGCAATACTTTCGTACAACCCCCAGTCTTAAGCCTTCTATGACTCTACGTTGCTATCAGATTTCTTACTATCTGTGCATTTTTCCACCATAGCGACCCCTAGCGGAGCACTTGTTGTATATAACATATTCAAGACAAGTATTTAAGCATTCATTCGGGCGTTCAAGTTAGTCTGCCTCAAGTCGTAAGCCAGTGCCGAGCTTTGGAATTGAACAGCTCTTTTTTTTCGTTTTTTCTGTATTGTGTATAAAAACTCAACATGATGGACTACGATTCCGATATCCAAACCAAAGTTGTGAGGGTGAACCGCACCTACAACGTTTACCGCGGTACCTCCCCCTCCACACAAAACAGATTAGAGGTGAGTGAAGTGTGTCCCCTTTGTCGCCTGCTGTTGACTATTGTCATCTGTGCTTTTGTAAAAGAAAACCTATTGTTTTCTGGAAACAACATCTCTTTGCTGCTTTTCTTAAAATCTGCATCTCCAAATCTTCAACAAAAAGTTTTTTTCTTGTGAGCTTTTATGCCTTTTCATATTTATGCTTATTGTCAGGATCTGTATCAAGCATCGCACGTCTAAAACAATTCGGGGGAAAAGCATAAATTTGCTTCTATGATACGGGAATATTATCATTCTTGGAAGAAGTGCTTTAAAGATGGATTGCAAAAAGCTTCGCTTTGGAAAATATGCTTTTCTGTGTGTGAATACAAAACATTTGAGGGGAATAATTTAAGGCTCTCGTCTGGATTAAGATAAACAACTATAACCTGAGTTGTTGGGTGCATGGCACGGTGGGGAGAACAGCAGCAGATGCTGTTGTATTGCGCGGTTCCTCGATAACAATCAGACAGTTAGATAAAGCGCACCATGGGATGAGCCGCTCTCGGAGAACCATTAACATTCCTAAAACATCTCAAAGCATCTCCACTCTATCTGCCATTATCAGCTGCAACAGCAATCGAAATGCTTCACTCTCTGTGAAAAGAATTTAATCTTGGCAAGCTATACTGAAATTTTATTAATGTTCTTTAAGATATGTTTGGAAATTTTTCCTTCAAACAAATAAAGAGTTATGTGAAATGGGGATAGATAGAATAGTTTAGTTAACTTTGAAATGTTTTGGAAAGTTCATTCATAAATCTAATGATTGTCAGGTGTGGAAATCTTTGGTTATTAAAGAAAATATGTACTGGAAGAATTTGATAAAATCATGACAACAGTTCACCGATCCAAATACCAAATTTATGACGCGCTTCCATTCGTTTCATAGCAACGCTTTCTAATACACTTGGTCTAAAAATAGATGCACCTTGTAAGGAGAAGTGGCTTCGCAAACTTCAAAAGATATTCGAACGCAGTCATGGAAACCCAGCGAAAATAAAACCAAACAAACAATATAAAAATGATTTGCCTTTCCTTCGTGTTTAGGAGAGAGTAAAAAGTAATAGCCATTTGATCTCTTAGCCAGGAAATAAAAAATCAAATGAATGATAGTTGTTTTAAATAAATTTTATCATAGATTTTTTCCTCACCCATATTTTTTTAGTGGTTTGGTTCATTACAATGTTTACTTTTACTAGACAGTTGTTCGCAAAGAATCTCGGGTTATCAATACCGAGAAGCAACTGTTTGAAGCCGAGGAACAAAGATTTTTGGTATCGTATTATTGTGTGCTGATGACCCGTGTGACAATTTTGTCTCCATTTACCAAAATGTCCCTATTTGATCCCGCTCTTGAGAGTAGTTTCGTTAGACACTGAAGGACAACTGGATCATGTAGATGACATACCCATGATACATTTTTCAGACAATCAAAATAAACACAACGCATGTTAACCTTTTATCGGCACACCCATTCTTGACCACATGCACAGAAAAAAATCGGTTGTTCTTGAAGCGCTTTCCTTATTTAAAATTCCAAAGAAACAGCGCATGAGATAAAGGGACAATAGCTCTGATATTGTGTAGATAAAACCAGAAGGCATGCATATAGAGCACTTTTCAAAATTACACCGACGATTTGAGTTAGTAAAATTTATCAGGCATTGGTAGAATTATACGATCATTGGATTTGTAAATCATCTATAAAACCTTAGAATCACGTTAAAAATGTAAAAAAGGAAATTTTAATTGGTTTAAAACTGATCAAAGAGTAAAAAAATAAATCATATCGTTGAATTCTAATAATATTACTTTGTTTCTTTTAGGCACGCATCAGGGAACTGGAAGATGCCTTGGATGGAGAACGCGATACCAGACTGAGAGTAAGTTTGTACTCTGGCTTTGCCTTCCGATAAATCAATCCTCATCGTCTTATAAATAAGCCGAATGCAAAAGTACATGTATATTTTCTTTTCCGGTCCTACAAACTTTCACGCGTAGCGATAACAAGAAACAAAAGTGTTTTTGGCGGATTGCAATTTTCTGCTGAAAGGGAAAAAAAGATGCTGAAATCGCAGTCAAAAGGAAAAACTTGGCAGAAGTTCAAACACCGCGCGTTCACCATCATATGACAAAGAAATTGATGCACAAAAGACAAGACAGCCAAAACACTGATTCTATTTGCAGCGCCGCAAGAATGTATATTCTACAAACTTCAGATACACGGAAGATAGAGGGCACGCGCTCACTTGGCATCTGCTTCCTATATTTGTACACACAAGGAAGGGAAACTCAATACTACCGATAGCGCACATTCCACCTTGGCGCGTTTTGATTGATATCATACATTAAGAAGGCTGCTCCTTGTCAAACATTGATTAAGAAAATACCTAGCCGAATATTCCTATAACTTTTACTAAGACATCTGTCCGTCCGTACATCGGTCCTTACCGTAAACATTAATTACCAGGATACATAAAACACTACCTGATATACAAACTGAATTAATTGATGATTGGTCCATACTCAAGAAAGTGGAAAAAAAACATACAATAAGACTTCAAATATCGAGCAAACCATATATATTTGGATGGTTACAGAATGCTCTCAAATTCTTTGAATAAAGAGCCCAATTTATAGCAAGAGCACAGACAATTTCTTCTTTTTTTCAAAACTAAAATAACAACGAAAGCTTTTTCTCAAATTGTAGTTCGAGAAACAATGTGCCGAGCTGACCTTCCAGTTGGATCAGATGTCCGACCGACTTGAGGAAGCTTCCGGAATGTCATCATCTCAGGTACCACGCAGAACCCACGTCAAATACATGCACTTAATGAAAGAATTGAAATTGTGCCTTTTTTCATCACATCGACAATTTTCCCTGTTTTAGTTGGATATCAACAGAAAGAGGGAATCTGAATTGGTTAAACTTCGTAAAGACCTGGAATTAGCCAATGCATCTTACGAGTCAACAGAGGCCAGCATGCGCAAACGTCACCAGGACGCCCTCAATGATCTGGCTGACCAACTCGAGTACATGACAAAATCCAAGGGACGGTTAGTGTCGCCTGCTATCGCACTGCTTTCAACCCTCTATCCTTCATATATAATAAATATAGGACTGCTAAAATGAAATAAAATTTTAGACCAAATTTTTTCTTAAATAAATAAAATCTTTTACCTGCACTCAAATGCTTGCGAGTGGTGTGGCTTTATCTAAAAGGAGAGACACTGCTTGGCTTACAGGGCGGAGAAGGAGCGAGGACAGCTCGTTGCAGAGCTCGATGCCTTCCAAGCCGCTAACGAGAGCTTACAGAAAGCCAAGGTGCGTAGCACTAACAAGTAGATTTAGATTTAACCGTTGTTACTTTGTAGAGTAGAGAAAGAGAAGAGTCAACTGGTCATTGAAATCGACCTTCTTCAAACTGAAAATGAGAGTCTCAGTAAATCAAAGGTTTGTAGCGGAATGGGTAACGTAGTTCGATTGAAAATAATTTAAATTTTTATGATTCTCGGCAGTATGAATAAAGTTTTGGTCAATAGTTTTAAAATTTTTCGTTTTCTTTTGTAGGCCTCCGCTGATGCCAAGATCGACTCTTTGGAGGGATCCGTTTCCAGACTGAGAGTCCAGGTCGACGATCTGACCCGCCAAAACAACGATCTCAATGGCCTCAAGGCTAGACTGACTCAGGAGAATTTCGATCTTCAGCACCAGGTGCAGGAATTGGACGCTGCCAATGCCGGCCTCGCCAAAGCCAAATCTCAACTTCAAGTCCAAGTCGATGACCTGAAGAGAAACTTGGATGACGAGAGCAGGGTATGAACGAGTTCTACTATTCTTTGTTTTCTCCCTTAAAATTACAAGCACGGTCAACCTATTGCAGCTCTAATATAAGTAGATGTATAACGGATGAAATATTCTTTTACAGCAACGCCAGAACCTGCAAGTTCAGCTCAGTGCCCTCCAGAGTGACTACGACAACTTGAACGCCCGCTATGAGGAAGAATCTGAATCCGCCTCCAACCTCCGTGCCCAACTCAGCCGTGTCAACGCCGAGTTCGCCGCCCTCAAGACTAGATATGACAAAGAACTTCTTGCCAAGACCGAGGAGATGGAAGAAATGAGGTAAAAAATATTTATTTTTAAAAAGAATTGAGTTCTAGGTTTTGCGTTTGGAAATTTTGTTAATATCGGTTTTTTATTCGATCTTTACAGACGCAAGTTGAGTGTCAGAATCCAGGAATTGGAGGACCTTCTCGAACAGACTCGCCTCAGATGCACCAATCTCGAGAGGACCAAGTCCAAGCTCACTGCCGAACTCAAGGAAGTCACCATTGAACTCGAAAACGTAAGCTTAAAAATACGCTTTCGTACGCTTTTTAACAGACCATAGATGATTTTGAATCCAAAAGTATGATAAGTTTAAGAACAAGTTGATTCTCGATTTTAATTTATTGCAGTGTCAAATCATCATCCAAGACCTCACCAAGAGGAACAGACAGCTGGAGAATGAGAATGCTGCTCTCCAGAAACGAGTTGATGAGTTGTCTGCCGAGAATGCCCAACTCCGCAACGACAAACACGCCCTTGAACAGGAGGTGTACAGACTCAAGGTCGCCAACGCTGAACTCGCCGAGAAGAATGCCAACCTCGAGAGAGAGAACAAGAACCTCTCTGGTAATATTAAAACACAATAATCTGAAAATAATTAAAGCTACTACACCCTTGCATTAGCATATCTTAAACAAAACGGTTCTCATTTCCAGATCAACTCCGTGAGGCCAACCAGGCTCTTAAGGATGCCAACAGGTTGGTCAGCGAGCTGACCGCCATCAAGGCTGCCTTGGAAGCTGAGCGTGACAACCTCGCCGCCGCCCTCCGCGACACCGAGGACGCCCTCCGTGATGCCGAGACTAAGCTCGCCGCCGCCCAGGCTGCCCTCAACCAGCTCCGTGCCGAGATGGAACAGAGGCTCAGAGAGAAGGATGAAGAAATTGACAGTATCAGGTAACCATCTGCTCTTGAGTCACGAAGCTCCATACCAAAATCTGCCATGCCATTTAATTGATAGATGTTTCACAGTAGTGATCTCGCGTATGTAAACTTTATGTCTTATGCTACAAACAGCACAATCTATGAAAATTAATAAGTTTTGAACATCATTTGGCACTTCTCGTCCATGTTTCAAGAACCAGAAACGAAGATTACTTCTTAGCTTTTATCTATGATTTTAATGCTTATCTCCGAAGATACTGAATAAAACTTGTAGAAGTAAGACGGAAATAGTCAAAACTCTTCAGAATTTTGAACATAGAGCAGTTTAAAAATGGCTTCTCGAAAATTTTCGTTTGGGCCCGTTTATTCCGTTGCATCGCCGTGCGTAATTTGAATGTCGCTAGGGAAAAGTATCAATTGTATTAATTGATTTGGAGTGGTTAGTTTAATGGTCGTTTGAATTTCTTTTTCCAGAAAGAGCAGTGCCCGCGCCATTGAAGAGCTCCAGCGCACCCTTGTGGAGGTTGAGACCCGCTACAAGACTGAGATCAACCGCATCAAGAAGAAGTACGAAACCGACATCCGGGAACTCGAGGGAGCCCTTGACAACGCCAACCGTGCCAACGCTGAATACCTTAAGCAGATTAAATCCCTCCAGCACCGTGTCAAGGTAAAAAGAAAAATGCATTTGAAATTTACGTATTCAATACATAGAACTTTTGTTTTAGATGAACATGATACAAACGTCGATCTGAGATAGTAGATATTTGTTATGTTTTT
>NC_069117.1:11221916-11226916 GCF_025612915.1 Magallana angulata
ACAAGAAACTATAATTTGTGTGGGGTACTTTCTTTTCGCTTACAATGAGATTTCAAAAAAGAATATCTGTAACGGGGAAGCAGACTATTAAAACATCTTTGTTGTTTCACGAATGTGTCTCGTTCTTTTTGAAAATTTGAACGATCGTTCGGAGAAATTCCGAACTTCAATGCATCGGTCTTTCTGTAGCTAATGAGAGATACCCAGTGCATTGGTAGGCCTAAGAATTAGAACCATTTTAACAAGATCTTAGACTTCGGGTAAGTGTGTCAAACAGCAAAGTGACGTAGGCTTGTATATTTCATTGCTGGCCACTCAGTCTTGACTCTTGAAATCAAAAAGTTTTGTCTGGCTTTCTAGCTAAGACTACACAATCTATGTTTATTTCATTTGACGCAAACGCCATTTTAAACACGTTTTTACGCAAGAAAAGGACAGTTACATCCTACCGAAAGTCCAAGGTCTTGTTAAAATTGTTCTAATAAGGAAATTGATAGAAATTAAGGAGTTTGGAATTTCACCAAAGAAGATTGGAGATTAAAACCATACTCCATGCTTTAAACAAATGATTAAAACTATAATCATATAATAGTTATTATCGAAAACCATTTACTTGAGTATCATTTTAAAGACACACACCTGTTAAAATGACAACTAAAATTGTCATTTAATGTTTTCGTAGTTGGTGATTTTTTTAGTTATCGTAAAAAAACAAATAATACTAGTAATAGAGATAACAAAACAGTAATTTGTTGTACTCGTCAGTGCTTACTAGCAATTGAACTTTAATAGATTTCAAAACGTCTATGATTTTCAAGTTTCGAGAGTTTTAAAGGAGTTTTATATAAGAAAGAACCATGCGTGGCTATTGGTCTGAGGTTTCGAGATGAAATGAAAGACTTCTAGGTTTCAACGTTGACTCATTTGCGAAATTTAAAGAATTGAAACTTGATTTTCACTCTAATATATTTTTGAAATAAGTGCTGAAATGATACAAAATCGTGTCATCGAATCCATTACTGGGACCTGTCCAACACCGAGCGATCAACTTCACAAACTTGACCGAACCTCTCTGAGGACAGAGGAAGCGGGCCAGACCTAATGAAGCATTATTATACAATAGCACTCGGTTGGTTCGTGGGCATACTAATAATTATTTTGGCTAACTAGTAATGCTATCAATCGTAAGTTTGTTTTTATTTCTGTTAGCTTGGCATACAGGCAGTCTGCTTTCGTAAACCCCTGGTGTTTTGATGTGGTTCCAACTCTCAGATTGCTGGAATCTTAAAATGTAGCCGTATTTCAAAAATAATAAAATGTAGCTCTAGACGCTTTGTTGGAGGGGGCGGACAACAACTCATACTGATGAATCATGAATCAGAATACTTGGAATCGCAACTTTTTTCCTCAAAGAACTTGATTTCTACGGAGGACAAACAGTGCCACAAACAAATCGTTAGTAAATCCTTTAACACAATAACTTACGCAGTGCTTTCGACTACTTTTATAAAAATAAATTAAATTAAATGCCCTGCCACACCAAGTTAAGTTCCCACAGCGTGTTCACGGCTTTTTAAATTCCTGGAATCGCCTGTCACAACGTAGCTGCGTCCTTCCCTGTCACACCGGGGCTGCGTTTTCCCCTGTCACACCGGAGCTGCGTCCTCATGGTGATCCGGCTGTGCCTTTGAATAATGTAAAACGCCAAGGTACACGCAGTAGAGTCCCCTACAGCGACGTAACAACGCAACGGCATTTTTATTTGTCGCGGTGGGATAGCCTAAAACATTACAGAACGCCATGCGCCGGCGCCGGCGCGCACTTTGAACGTGCACAAATTACGCGCCGTCGCTCTGCAATTTGATAAACATGCAGTAGAAACGGAGTGAGGACGCCGTGACAGCGCAAAGGTCTCCAACAGCACCAAGAAATTCCGAACTTCAATTAATCGGTCTTTCTGCAGCTAATGAGAAATGCCCAGTACATTGGTTGGCCTAATATTAATATACAATGAAATTGATAGAAATAAAGGAGTCTGGAATTTCACCAAAGAAGACTGCAATCTAAAGCCATATTCCATGCTTAAAACAAACGATTAAAACTATAATTATATAATAGTAATTATCGAACAACGTTTACTTGAGCATCGTTTTTAGACACACACCTGTTGGAATGTAAACTAAAATTGTTATTAAACGTTTTCGTAGTTGGTGATTTTTTTTACTTTAAGTAATAAACAAATAATAATAATAATAGAGATAAAACAAAACATTTATTTGTTGTACTATCACTGTCACACCATGTTAAGTTCCCACAGCATGTTTAAGGCGTTTTAAAATTCCTGGATTCGCCTGTCACCCCGCAGCTGCGTCCTCATGGCCATCCCGCTGTGCCTTAAATTATGTAAACACCAAAGTAAAAGCAGTAGATTCCCCTACAGCGCCGTAACAACGCAACGGCATTTTTATTTGTCGCAGTGGGATAGCCTAAAACATTACAGAACGCCATGCGACGGCGCGCACTTTGAACGTGCACAAATTACGCGCCGTTGCTCTGCACTTAATAAACACGCAGTAGAAACGGAGTGAGGACGCCGTGACAGCGCAAAGGTCTTCAACAGCACGCACCACAAGAGCTCCGTTGACGCGCTCATGGAACGCAGCTTATCGCAGCGTAGACGCAGTGATAAAACTATTGCGCTTGCAGAGACCTCTCGGAGTTCTTTGTGATGTCACTGCGCACGTCTCCATCGCGCTCTCACCGTGCATCCACAGCGTTTGAACGAGATGTCGCTGCGTTCATCGCGCTCTCTTGACGTTTTTTCTGCGTTCATTAGCGTTAATACCGCGCTTTCACGACGTTTCAAGTGCGTTGTCAGCCAGACCACGACAGCTCGAAGAATGGCTGTTGTACAGAAGCTAGCGTATATAGTTTTCTCAAACTTGAGGTGTATGGCTATGTAAAAGAAGCTTTTGGGAATATTCCAGGGCTATCAACACAGAAGAAACGCCAACAGAGCACGATGATCGCAGCAACATCGCTTTGTGTTCGCTGTGTAAATGCAACAAAATGAAAAACAACATGTTCAAATGCTGTTGATGCTCATTGAGAGCGCGTGTTTATCAGAACGAAAGGCCACTTTGTGCTTTGTACTTTGTGCATGCTCAAAGTGAGCGCCGTCGCATGGCATTCTACAATGTTCTATGCGATCCCACCCCCACTAATGTAGATTGCGTTGCGTTGTAGGAAGAGACAATTTGTGTTCAATCCAATAAAAGCACTAATTTATTCAATGCTTAGAAACAATTCAAAATCAACAAATCAAACTCTCTATAAATAAACACACATTATTTCTTTTGTTTCTTGCCCTGCCGTTTGGTAGCCATATCAGTTAATTTTTTATCCAACTTCTTTTGAAGTTGGGCCTTGCGTGTGGGGTCAGGCCTTTTGTCGGGCACCCCACTACCTCTGTACAGCACCCCCTCTCTGATAATTGTTGCTCGGGCATGGGCCTTTGCTGCATCTCCACATCCATGGACTTCCGGTATGTGATGATTGAGACAGAACCTTCTCCTACAGAATTCACAATTATGACCCAGTGTTCTAGTGCTGGTCTTACATTTCTTAAAACTACACTCCCTATCCACGCTCTGAACCGCAGCAATCATACTGTCCAAATCATCACCATCCACCTTCTCCAATTTGGCTACCACATCTGCATGGGCATTCGGTGCTCTTGGTGTGCTTTGATCTTTATGCTTTTTGCTACTAGAATCAGCAGATTTGGGTGCAGATTTCTGTCTCTGCATTCGTAAACAGTGAGTTTCATGTAACTGAATGTTTGCTTTAATAACTGACTTGCTGCAAAGTCTACACACAATTTTATCGGGTTCTTTCTGATTTGGAGCAGCTTGTGATTCCTTATCCTCTGGAAATTCTTCCTCTGCCTGAGATGGTAGCTCCACATTTTGTGCTCCAGCTACCTTCTCCTCTGAAATCTTTTCCTTTTCTAAATGTTGTTTTGATGAACACTTGACAACATCATGGCCACCACCACCACCTGGTTTTGACACCACTATATGTCTCTCTTTGCCAGCCCCTTTGCTAATGTGTATCAGTCCCATCTTCTCTGACAACTGTTGTGGAAAAATGAGTTTTCAATTAACTTCTAGGATTTTAAAGACTTTATTTAAGAGAACTTAAATTGTGTAGCCATTTTTAGACTACCGGTATATTAATTTCCTTGAGACAAAGAGTTTTGTATAGATATAAAGGAAAACATTCAAATATCAAAGCTAAAACATTTGAAAATTTTCTTCACTAATAATAGTTTACGGCCAAAAATATCACCTTAAGGTAAATCTCATGGGAGATTTTCTGGTGGATAAAAATTGTATACTGTACCTCATGAACAAGCATCCTATCATGCGAGTTCAGGGAGGAAGGAAATTCCAACTCTCCTGAAGATGGTTCCTGTACAAATGTATCTAAATATCCCTGAAATTCTTTGATCCTTTCATTTGTTTCTTCTTCTGTTCTGCAAATGATACTTACATTGATAATTGTTTCAACATCAAAATGCTTAATACAGGTAAAACTCATTTCTGACACAGTTCCCACCTAAAATTTTAAAAAGTATGTTAATTTTCTATTTAAAGATTCCATATAACTTACTTTTGATATTTCTCTGCTTCAGGAATTTGGCCTTCTGTCTTGGCTGGTTTCTGCTTGTTTTGAGATTTCTTTTGGTTTTTGGCAGACTTTGGTTTTGCTCCCTTGTTGTTGCTTGGTAAGGTCAAGAGGTCATTGAGATGATCTGGTCTTGTTACTTTGTTATATACGATTCCAGCTAAATAAAACGTTAATAATAATATTCCTTTTTATCTAATATTTTTCATTTCTTATAACAAAACACATTCTATAAATTTCTATCGATATGTGCAAAGGAATGTTATTGTTTACAAAAGACAGTCACAAGAGTATAATGGGGCACAGTAAAG